>NC_071668.1:57123731-57423731 GCF_028554725.1 Zeugodacus cucurbitae | reverse complement strand
CCAATTTGAAAATCCTATAATTAGGTATATGAGAGCTAGGGGAAGTTACACTATTAGAAGAAAAATATTTCCTCTTAATTAAATTAAGATACCTGAGAGATTTACCGAAATTTTCGGTGAAAAATTACCATGGAGCACTGAATTCTTCATATTCGATATTCGGGGCTTTGAAAAGTTATAGTCCGATTTCGACAATTTTTTCACAAATGATGCCACAGATCATATACAGTATTTGTGTAAAGTTTTATTTCCTTATGTGAAGAAATAAGATGGAGTTCAAAATTGAGTTACATGGAAAGTTGTCATGGTTGTGATCCGATTTCATCCATTTTCAACACGTGTCATCAGGGTGTCAAGAAACTATTATATACCGAATTTCATTCGAATCGGTCGAGTAGTTCATGAGATATGGTTTTTGACCCATAAGTGGGCGCTCATGATGCCACGCTCATTTTCCATTTTGTAAAAAAATCTGAGTGCAGCTTCCTTCGGCAATTTCTTCTGTAAATTTTAGTATTTCTGACATTTTTCGTTAGTGAGTTAACCCACTTTTAGTAATTTTCAACCTAACTTTTGTATGGGAGATGGGCGTGGTTATTATCCGATTTCAACTAATTTCATAGTGTGTGGTGGGGTATGTAAGAAAACCAACTGCTGAAAGTTTAGTTTATATAGCTTTATTGGTTTGCGAGATATATACAAATAACGGATTTGGGGGGCGGGGCCACGCCCACTTTCCCAAAAAAATTACATCCAAATATGCCCCTTCCTAGTGCGATCCTTGGTTTAAAATTTTACTTTTATAACTTTATTTATGGCTTAGTAATGACACTTCATGTGTTTTCGGTTTTCGCCATTTTGTGGACGTGGCAGTGGTCCGATTTTGCTCATTTTCGAAAGCAACCCTCTCACGGTCCCAAGGGACATGTGTTCCAAGTTTAATCAAGATATCTCAATTTTTACTCAAGTTATCCGTTGCACGGACTGACGGACGGACGGACAGACAGACATTCGGATTTTGACTCGTCTCGTCACCCTGATCATTTTGATATATATAACCCTATATCTAACTCGTTTAGTTTTCTGACTTACAAACAACCGTTATGTGAACAAAACTATAATACTCTCTTAGCAACTTTTGCGACTTACAGAAAGTTTTAAGATCACAACATTCTCATATAGGTTGTAATCTGGTAACTGATGTCCAGAGTATACTGGGTTTATGGTAGGAACACTTCTCCAATCTGCTGGCAGTGAAAATGCAACGCCAGGAGATGGTGAACCCGATTCCATAATCAATGAGAGGAACAGATATTCCATTGCCCTACCATGCAGAAATTCGAATAGCAATTACATGCTTGAAGAAAACACATCGGCGGAGGCCGATGGAGATAGATATTCTCTATGCGTCAAATCTTAGAAAAGACCCGAGAGGTAAGAATCGATACACACCCCCTTTTCATCGATATTAAAGCTGCCTTCGATAGCACGAGAAAGAGCTGCCTCTATGCCGCTATGACTGAATTTGGTATCCCTGCAAAACTAATACTGCTATGTAAACTGACGTTGAGCAACACCAAAAGCTCCGTCAGGATCGAGAAGGACCTCTCCGAACCGTTCGATACCAAATGAGGTTTCAGCCGGTTTGACTCACTGTCGTGCGAGTTCTCTAATCTAATGCTGCAAAAAATAATACGATCTGCAAAGCTAAATAGAAAAGGGACAAACTTATATACAGCCGTCGTTGCGTTAGATCTGCTTTTTCCAGATTGGACAAGGAAACGTTTGGACCTGGTAGTGAACGAAACAAACAGGCAGATAGTCTTAAATCTTGAAATCGAATGCAGGATCACACTTGCCAACAGGTCATACTTTGGATTGAGGATTGGATTGGATTAGATAGTATATATGTACAAAATTTTATTGGAATCGGTTATGATTCTTTATAGTGAGATTGATAATAAAAACTTATTTAAATATCTGTTGAATCAGTATTTTTCATGACGAAATCTGGGCTAAATAAGAATATAGCTAAATGTAACTACAATGTATCACTTACATACAAATTTTCGCAAACCACAAGGGAATCAGGCTGAAAATTCATAAATAACTGCTACCTTCCAAAGCTACTTTTCATAAACTCAAAACGGTATGTTACAGGTAAACAAAGCATGCATATCCTTTTGAATGACTGTCGAGGCAGAAGCTTGCTGTTTCTAAAGCGTTCAGACTCAAAGCACTGACATCACTCCGGTATATTCACTGGCCATTTATTATTTTGCCAAAATGTTGGACATTAAATATTTAATAGCAAACATTTTATTAGGTCAAAAGCCGCCCATTCAACTACCACCCGCACCATACCCACACATAGCATACAAGCGACTTGTGCAAAGCGGCGCGCATTCAGTTGTCCGATCTTCCCACTGCACAATACATCCGTGGCCCATTTGAGGGCGCTTAAAATTTATGTTTGCCTGACCTATTCTAATTTTTGGCGCACATGTATTGCTGTGTTTCGCATTGTTGTCGGCTTGTGTTTGCTATTAATTCGACGTTAAACAAGGATAAATTGCCATACTATACTTAAGAAATATGGCAATAAGGCGGGTTGGAGAATACAAATGTGTCTACATTTCTGGTTGTGTTGTGTTGCTGAGGTGTAGCAAATTAGGTCATAAACAAATGTAAATAGAAAGTAATGAGTCATCTGTGCATGGCTATATAATAATCAGGATATTAATGACAGTTATGCGGTTTTGTTGTATATAAATCTCCACTGCGTTGCCATATCGCGCAAGTAAATTATGTTTATTGAAAATGTGTATATGAAAAACTAAAAATCAAATTAGAAACAATGTTGGATTAATAAAGTTTGTGTTGCAGATGGATGGAATCATTTTATAAGAAGCTTGTGAGAGAAAAATTATTGACTAATGGCTGTTTTATGATATGTATATATCATTCAATCCAAGTTCTTCAAAGGTTTGCTGCAGCTGAGAAGAATTATATGAAAGGTCTCTTTATATTCGTATCTAATTTATTATTGACTAGCAGACTGTTCCGGCTTCGCACGGGTTCAAACAAACATTTCAAAAGTTATAAGTTTTTACACACTTATGTATACACACACTCCCATATATAATATATGTATGTACTGTCCCGTTTCTTGCGTAGGTTCATTTAAAAAAGTAAAATGAGGAAAATTCGAACATGAAATTATATTTTATTTTATTTGCAATGGGCTGTGTCCGTTGTCTTTCTCTCTGATTATGAAGGCGTTGGGAACGCTCAGAGCTTAGAGTTCGACGGCCTAGTGCGAGCTTGTATATTGCAGGTATTTTCTTCTTCAAGCCGCTGCACACCCTCCATACTCATAGTTCAAGAGCGTACTTTGAAGGTTTTGAAATGTTTTTCAGCTGCGCAGCGGCGAACGCTCGTCACTCGAATCTCTGTCACGCTATTTCGATGAGAAGAGAAGGAATGACTTGCAAAATGATTTTCAGTTTCAGATTAAAATTCTCCATTACGGAGTCTTTTTGATAACCTCACCTGGGAACTATTTCCAGAAAGTTGAGATCCTTGCAAAAAAAAAAAAAATATAGCCTATGTTACTCGGGATGAATGTAGCTTTCCAATGGTGAAAGAATTTTTGAAATCGACGCAGTAGTTTTTGAGTTTATTCAATACAAACATACATATAAATCTTTCCTCTTTATAATAACTAGTAGTATATAGATAAATATACTTCACGGGCAATCTCACAACTTCTCACTTGAATGGTAAAACCCGAGAATCACCGATACTAAAAAACTCGTTGTTTATACATTTGAGTTTTTTTTCGTGAATTCTTTGTATCCATGAATCTTACAGTTGATTTATAAAGTACTCGGTTTTATTGGCCGACAAGATATTTCAAGTAAGAATTTCTGTAGTTCTTGTATTATTTCTGTTAGAACTAGCTTCGATTGAGTCGACGGTAACATATGTATATTTGGTCTATAGCTATTTTAAAGATTCAGGGATTAGTATTGTCTCATATTTAACAGCATAAATCAATTCATTACATTTGGTCACAGCACGGAGCTTTTGAGACTTGCACTAATTTCATAAATTTTGGTGGTTCCAATTTTAGCTCACTCGATTTAGGACGTGCTAATGCTTTGGTTAGAATATTTTACAACGCTATTACAAAGAATTCCCATAAAATAAAACTCTTCCTTTTCCGAAGATGAGACCAATTCGGCACAAGTTATCGACATTATTACCACGCTAGTGCTGGGAATGCAGTCGAACTGTATAAGTAAAATAAAAGTAAAAAAACGGTCTATTTGCTCTTCACTAAGTTAGACAATAAACTGCAATTATGAAATTTAGTTGAGGTCTCGTAGAGTTCAAGAAATCTGCGAAAGTCGGTAACCTAACCTAACCTAACCTACTAATTCGTCAAAGTTATTAAAGGATCTTTGCAGGATTGGAGATATCTCGGTGTTTATAAACAACCGAGCTTTCTTGGAGGTTCATGGTTTTCATTGTCATAACATTTTACCTTTGATTAGCTTTCATTTTTGAAGCTAATGATGTATCAACAGGCATTTTTGTTTTAGAGAAAAAAAATCTGAAAAGTTTTTATTCAATAGAAATTGTAATAGGATTTGTCTTTTGACAATAGGTACTACTTTGGACTGAGTAGGCAACTGAAAAGTGAAGTCCTCTCCAGAGTAACGAAGACCAAACTCTACAAGTTGCTTATTATTTCTGTCCTGCTTTAAGCTTCTGAAGCGTGGACGATGTCGACATCCGAGGAGACGACACTAGGAGTTGAAGAATGCAAAAGCAATACCGTTATCTTCATGTCCAGCATATTTCTTCGATACATTTAGAGTGTGAGATATATCGATCGAGTTCATTAAATTGTCATTACAATCGGTTCTGTGGATTTTGTTGTTCGTACGTAACAGTGCTATTTGAATGTTCATTGGGATCGACGTCATCGGAGCTTTCATAGTACTATACGGAGTTTAGCAAACCACCACTAACGATGGTTGCTTCGGTTAGCATGGATTAAGTAATCGACCTCTTCGTGGAGTTATTTACCAAAAATATGTGAATAGCTGTAGTTTTATGAAATTTTTCAAATTTAAAAATAGATAAGGCTTTTTTGAAAAATCTTCTGTACAAAATACCTGCCTTTATCTCTAATATTATATTTTATTTTTCCTTACCATTTCAGCCTAATTTAATTCAAGAACCATTAGTAAAGGCCTCATTTTCACACAACCTTTTCGCCTGCTTATAATCCAAAGTCCCTACTTCAACTACGCTGTCAAGGCGTGCGAACATGAGGTGACAGAAATCCTTGTAATCAGCTTAATGTAACAGACTTTGGCGCAAACAAATGCAAATATCTAAATAAGCACTTGTACAGATGAGTGGCAACAAATTGTATGCATGTCTGGGAATTTGTATCCATGCTATCTGCTGGCACTATCCAATTTAAGTGAGGTCACACCATTTTTACCTAATAAAATGCCAATACATTTGTTTAAGCTCAAAATAGCGGCAGCAGCCCAATTGTCGCCCTAACTCGTGCGCACTACCCTTTCGAATGCATTTCATAAACAATAAAATCTACATTTATTGGCCGAATGTTTGTGCAAATGTAGGTTTGTATGTGTGTGTGCGCAGGCAAATATCAGCTGAATTTAAAATGCGTATGCCCAAATATTTAAGTTGAAAATCGTGTGCGAATATTTGATAATGTCAATGTCCTGCCACAGTGGTCTGCTGCGTTGCTCTGATATTTGATTTTGCTAGCGAAAAAGGATTTGAAGCATTACGACGAGCGCAAAAAAAGGGCCGATAACCTGACTGTAGGAGTAGGAAAAATAGCAACAAAATATCTGAATTTTGCGCTTCACAATAGACACAGAAGCTTTGATAATGTGAGTGGAACATTCACAAATACCAACACAAGTTTATATTTTGCGTTGAATGCCGTAGCGTTGTGAAACTTGCCCTTTGGCTCATCCAACGCTATTTTGTGTAGCTGAGCAGAATTTGTGGGTGTTGCCACCCGTAAGCCAATTACATGCGCTCGCATACAAACATAAATCTGCTGGCGCATATGTAGGCTTGACTTTTGAAAGCTGCACTTATAGTTGTGTAATTTTCACAAAGGTTTTGCTTTTCGTCTTGCATTTCACAACTAAAAAATGATTGCAAATGAAAAAAAATAAATCCTGCAAAATAAAGAAAAAAATTAAAAAAAAAAACAACGCGCTGCTAGTCAAACAAATCAGACAGTCAGGAGTAAAACATAAAAACTGCTAGTTTAAGCACTCATACACACACAGGCACTTATAAAGGACACATGCAAACATACACCTATCTTCAATTACATGGATGGTATGGGTGTTTTGCCATGTGCAAAATATTGCTAGCATTTCAGTTAACAAAAAAGGAAAGACAAGTACTACCGTTAAGTGGGAGAAAATGAGTTTGTCGACGAATGTTATTGGCTGACAAAAAAGGAGTGCAAAAAAGTAAGCGTTTATTCAAATAGAAAATGTTTCAATAAAATATTCAGAACACATCTGCCATAGCTTGGCAATCATATTGTTGTACAATGCCCTAGCTGAATATATATCTTCATATACACTCCCCGTCAATTGGTTAGACGCATCCGTACTTACAATAGTATTCAGCTTAGTACTTTTATTTTGGTTTCAATTATTAGGTCTACAACTTTTCTTCTGCCGTTTTTTTTTTTTTGTAAATTTAAGGCTTTTTTCACTTAGGACAGCCTCACCGTACATATGTATCCGAAAGCATTCGATGAGCCTCAGCCGCACTTTTCTTAGAATTAAAAAAGAAAAGCAAAATTTAACGCAAATGTCGAGAATTCACTTCGCAAAAAGTGACATTTTCAGTTGAGAATTAGTTTGGAACGCAAACAGATCTCTACAAAATTTTGTTGGGTTAATGTTGACGCAAATGTCCAAGGCCGTAATAAAACGATTTAATCGATTTATTCGACCAGTGTTTGACCCTAGAGACATCTATTGGAAAACGGCGGAAGCAAAGTTGTAGACCTAAATAAAAGTTGATATGCAAAAGCCATTGTTCTGCAACGATATTTCGGGATACTATTCAAAAGATTAAAAAAACTAACGAAATTGTGTTTTTCAAACATTTTCTTAGAGCAGTTTAAAATATGGCCAAATTTTTTTTTAAATTATTAATTTTTCGAAGATAGCTTATTTTAAATTTTTATTTTTAGTGAGTGTCAATAATGGACTTATTACGATAAAATGTAAAATATTTTCTGTAAAGTGTACTGCTTCCTTTGTTTGCAATAACTTCATGTATCTGTTTCGTACTTGAATGATATAAAGAGTCTATATAATTTAGCGAATTCTCACTTCAAGCAAGTGTTATTGCTATTATCGTTCCTTTTCTTCGTATTGCTTTCTATCTTCATATACTTGCCATGAAGGTCAACTCCCAACGTTTTCATGGTGGACAAGTCATGATATTAACGTTTTGAATCGAAATAAATGACTTAGGTAATCGATCGTTAAGAATTGGAACATTATCTTGTTGAAAAATCCATGGGATAGATCTTCAAAGGCTTTTTAACACCAGAAAAACTGATCCTAATGTAGTTTTGAATCGTTCATCGTTTATATTCTGATCAATAGAAATAAAATCAATTGTTTTATAAAACGTGATGGCATCCCGTACCATTGCCCACTTATGATGGCGGTTTAGACACACTTCTTCTTTGCGTAAATCATTGAGTCGAGTGTCAGAATGAACACTCCAAGGTATGTACTTTCATAAGAAAAAGGTTTTGCTCAACTAAAACATACTTCGTAGTAACTATACGGGTTCTTTAAGGAAAAACTGGGTGCGTCTAACCTATGACCAGCAGTGTATGCTACATGTGTATATGTACTTGCTTCTGGGCGCTTCATATAGGCATTGAGCGTGCTTCGAGTAGCAGGCTTTACACTTACAAACCTATGAATTTGCTTAATGCATTCAAAGACTCAGCGTGCAATGAATCATTTCTTTCACTTTTTATATCATCGCTGAGTACTGCTCAGTTACTTGATAAGCGGTGCTAATATAAATTTAATTTGATACATTTTTTAAAAATTAATGTTTGTACTCGAAACCTTTTTAATACTAGTCTGAGTCACTTATATTGTATACAAAATATTAATATCTGAATTTTATTAATTTTTAGAAGTGACGAAGGCTTTGTTCGTGTGTGACCGAACATTGAATGCTCAAGCAATTTATTTATTCAATTTTATTAAGACACAACACAATTTGACCTACATATGTACATATATGTATATTCGTCATAAAGTCCATTAGAATGAGTACAATCATTATACAGAGTATATGAAGACTGGGTTTTCCCTTGAATGATTTCACTTTTTATCTTCACCAATATTATGTGTTTAGCTAATAAATAATATACATATATATAACTTACATATTTACCAATATGTATGGTATGAAGCTCATCGTAGTTTGAAAATACTAATATTAGATCTATGTAGGCTAAAGGAAACATTTATTCGATTTAACTCTTCTTGATACAGATGTGCTGGAAATGGAAATCTATAGCATATTATTGACGATATTATCCGAAAAAAATATTCATAGGCATGTTCAATATCTCGGACCTTCAAAAATTATAGATGAGCAATTTTCCGTTGATAATGCCACATCTCCAATGCAGTACTCGAGTAAAGTTTCAATTCAATAACTCCAATGGTTTTTGATTTATGAATGTATAATACGGGTTGTAAAAATGTGTTATATGGGTAATGGGCGTGGTAGTAAACCGATTCCACACATTTTCCATCCGTGACACGAAGATGTCAATAAATGATTATGTAACTAATTAAAATCGGTCGAGTAGTTCCTGAAATATGATTTTTGCCCCAAAAGTAGGTGACGTTACCCCCCTTTTTATTATTGTATATCAATCCGAGTACAGCCCTATTGTAACATCTTTCCTATACCATTTAGTCTGGTGTTTTTCGTTCAGTTAATTTACTTTAGTTTTCTACATAATCTTTTTATGCGGTGTGGGCGTGGTTATTTTTCGATTTCATCTACTTTCATTGTATATTATGGGACATTAAAGATAAATTTGTCCAGTTAGTTTGGTTTATAATAAGCTCCTGCAACGATTCACTCGTTTGGCATTTCAAGTCACTCGCAACCATACGACTTGATCGGCGTAACATTAACTCAGCATCTGAGTTGAAGAGCTTGTAAACAAAGAGCGAGAGTACGCACAATGCTCTGTACTAAAGAGAGATAGGCACTCATAACTTGAAAGGCAATTGATTTGAATGGCAATTGATTCGAAAGGCACTAGAAAGGCATACATACATATATAATTAAAAGAATTTTTTTCAGCAAAGGCAAAACGCCAACAACCGATCAAATGAATGATTCGCATGATTCGCTTCCTTTTTTACGCTCATCACTCGAAAGACAATGGAAATATTATAGATATAAGACAAATCACTCATGTGTCATAATAAAAGTACGAACTTCATTGCTAATCAACTCTAGCTCGCACTTCGTGTTCAGTGATTCTTGATCGCTTGCTCAACCGAATCAAGCATAACATCTGCAATTGTACCGAATCACACTGTGTGCAAAGAAAAGTGAATCAGCTTATGCAGGCCTTTAGTTTATAAGGCTTTGGAGGTTTGCGAGTTATATACTAAAAAAACCATGTTCACTTCTCCAAAAAATCAAGAGAGCTTCCTGTCCAGGATAACATTCAGGTACTTCACGTTGTCCGCGGGGCGAAGACAAGTTCCTCCCAACGATGACAGATAAGCTTCGGTGTTTTGTATCTCCTGTATAAAAGAACTAAAAGAACTGGTGGTAAGCAGTTAGTCTCAACACTCAACAGTGGTGTCAATATCGGGGCGTATGTTCTCTGTCCAATTTCGCTAAATCGGATTAGTTTGACCGCGTGTAGAAGCGTTAAAGTCCAAATATATTAGGAAAATTTAAAAAGATCGGTGATTCTATGAAAGATTATAACCAAGATTATATGAGACAGTAGGCATTACAGTCACATGCGTCCTGCACATTAGAAAGGTGTAGGCGAGATCAATGACGCGTTTGCTCACTACGGACAACCGTTGATGAAGTATGAAATACTAATTAGGAACCAAAAAATAGTCGAAGCATAACTTTAAATGATGCACGACTAACTTGGCTTATTATAGTGAAGATCGATTAGAAATCTCATAAATCGATAAAATGGCTTAATCATGTTATTAATCCATTGATGAAACTGTATAAGATACCAGCGGCGTTTTCTGGGTACATTAAGGTATGAGATGAAATATGTTCTAATCATAGTGTAGCGAAAGCTGAACAGTTGCAGAATCCCGTAATCGCTTGTTTTTTTATTAAGTCCAGAAAGAGGAATTCCGTTCCAGGACTAACAACTACTTGTCGAGTCAGAAATGTTTAGCCAGTGAGCTCAAGACCTGTTTTGTTGTTCGTGAATATCCTGATGATACATAAGAATTGTGCGGTTTTTCAGAGTCTATTTGATCTGACGAAATGTCTTTAAATACATAATATGTTTCAACATAGAACAGTAACCTAACCTAACACTAAAAATTTACAGCCATCAATATAATCGAGTCAATTGAAACATTTTACGATCTTAGAATCATTTACTGTAACAGTATGAATATACTCGTATTTATCTATATCCACAAAATATGCATATGTGCTGCAGGATGATGACTTAAGAACGATAATACACTCTCTAAACTCATATAAGAGCCATAAAATTCGCAGCGAAAATTTGGTAGTGAGTAAATATGCATATCAGAGTATACTGATGTGAGTACGCTTATGTAAGCGCTAAAAATGAGTGGCGAAACCGAAATTGCCTATAAGCGCGCTTTACGTTAACTCTCTCTCATTCCTTGCTCTCACTTAATTGCACATTTATATTCATTTGCGATAAAAACGAAGTGCACTCATTCCTCTGCAACGCAGCACAGCTGTTCAAACAATGTGACTTTGCAAAGAGTTTTATTTGACTTTGCTTATTTTACGACTGACCAAATATGGTACAGATCAAATAGACATAAGAGTATAAGAGTTATATACATATGTGCTTCAAACAAATACTAGTCTTTGAACACAGCATATGTTTTATACAGTATACTGATGTCTGTAGTGAAATATTTGACTAGTTAGGAAAAGTAGTAGTTCACAACTGATACAAATTGAGATAATTAGAAAAACACGCAAGGTCGAGTTTGTTTAAATTTTGAGTGTCACACTCTTTACATTTTGTGGGGTCATATCAGGTCCAGTTAGTTTAAGGGTCATGCGTGGCCCAATTTGTTTATATTTGAGGTAGTCGCGTGGGGTCAAGTTCATTTATAGTTAGTTTGGAGGTATTATAAGATCCTGAGAAACATACTTAAGAAGCTTCTATTTCCATAAAAATTTCATAAAATGAAAGCCGCGTAACTAAATTTAAGAGCACTTTATTGTGAAGAAAAGAGCCGAGGGAGTAGATCTTATGTATTCATCGGATGACTATCGGTTGTACTGAGCTCCCAACATGCTCAGAATACTTAATACGTTTCTGCTTTCGATCGATTGTTAGCCCTAAGTTGGATGGATGATATGCCTCACATGTTCCTTTCATATCGTTAGAATATTAGCTAATAATTCTTCAAAATAATTTTGCAAATTTTTAAATGTTTTCGTTCGTAACAATCCGTTTTGAACGTTAAACACGTTCATGGACTTGCAATCTGAAATTTAAAGTGCCCATACACGACATACATGTGTATTCGATCGGTAAGCGTTAGAATGAGATTTACTCGTGTATAAGAAAAAAAGACAAAATATGGTAAATTTTAACACACAACTTTACCCATATAATCGGCATAAAGTCCAATAGAATAACGAAAATCATCATATATAGTACATGAGCGCTGAGGTAATTTCTGATTTACAACCAATGTGCACTATATCCATATTAACTGATATATAAGGTATGTATTTGGAAGCTAGGGGAAGTTACAACCCGATTTTAAGCAGTTTTGGTACAAAGGCACACTATTAGATGAAAAACATTCCATATGAATAACATTGAAATATCTGATCGATTTACTGCAATGGACCCATTTCGCACATTTTCAATAGCAGTTCCAAAGAACATGTGCACCAAGTTACAAACAACCGTTATGTGAACAAAACTATCCTCTCTTTGCAACTTGTTGCGAGATAAAATTACAAGAAGTTTTATTACATTATGCGCTTGATCTCTCCCATGTTAAAATGGATTCTTATGTCGTGTATGGCTACTTTTATTGATGTATCTTTTGACGTATCTTTTGAAGTTCGGTCTTGAAATTAAGGCTTAACCCACTCTTGATAAGTCAAAAATATATAATAAGACTCAAAAACGTATTTTACTCTAACCCACATGCGTTTTTGTCCCGTCTTGTTCGGTAAGAGTTGTCACATATGAAGCTATGGTATCAAACAAGAAAATACGTCTTGACTAATCCAGTGTGTGTTGAGCCTAAGTATTCAATTACTTCTACTCTGATACTGATCATATTATAGTTCAAGAACTGTCTAAAATTGTTACTAGATATTAAAAGACGAGCGCTGCTCTGAGCAAGATGCAGAACTCTGCTCTGAAATGGTGAACCACAAAAAGTAGCTCGTAGGAAGAATATAATCAATTCCTAAGTTTGCAAAGCCTTAAGAATTTCAGTTTTTTTCAAAACAAACTAAATATATACACATTTGACACTAGTTCGATTAGAGTTGATTCAGAGTGATTCCCTTAACAGAACTCTACTTACATCAAAGACACATGTAGGTACATATTTTCGTATATTTTCGAACTTAACTTCCATTGTTTATTAGCTGGCCCACATGTGAAGGCCTGATTTTTATGCACTTTCTGGGCTGATTCTCATTGCGTTTTATTTTCTTTACGATATACATAAAAGCTTGCGAAATGTTTAGAGACACTCAAAGCTTATTTTGCTCATTCGCATGCCAGACTCTTTGACTGTCATAGACTTTTAAGCGCAAAAGCTATTTCGCGGTTTTTATGTTGAATACTCGCACTTAAAGTGATAAAATTCAATTGAAATTTCAAATCGAAAAATTGTGGGACAATTTTTTTGTGCAATACTTTACCTAGCATATACTGACATATATGACATACTATAAAACAGCATGCGAATAAAGAGATCTAAAAATAAAATGAAAAGAGTAAAATGGGCAAAGCAATGACAGGCTCGTAAAAGGGAAGTTAAATACTCGTATTGTTTAGAGTCATACTAAAGCGGTGGTTACATACATATATGTATGTAATATAGGTTAGTTTATATACTAGGGGATTTTTGTATGTATACAAATGCTCGTAACACTTGACGAGTGTGGGATCGAAGATCCATTTAAATTCAATGAATTTCAAACATGTCTTTATTATCCATATTTTAAATTATTAGACTCTTCAGTCTTGAGGATAATATATCTGAATAAGGTTTACTGCATATTAAAAAAGTGGTCTTCATAAAGGGGTTTTCAATAAGAGCCCTACAAAAGTTTTTTTAAATAAAACAAAAACGGATATTAATGAAATTCTTTATTCCTGTGAAAGTACATTCGATGCCATTATGTATGGAACTCGATTTCTTTTGCATCGCCACCATGGGCTCGCTTGCAGAAATACAGACGCTGAACCCAAATTTCGACGGTTTTCAAGCACGAAGTTCATCAATTGTCGCTGGCTTGTTGGCATAGATCATAGGCCTGCCGTAGCCCCACAGGAAATAGTCTAACGGCCTAAAATCGCACGATCGAGGCGGCCAACTGACTAGGCCATTTCGTGAGATAATACGTTCACCAAACTTGGTTTTCCATAAATCGATTGTGACATTCGCTGTGTGGCTAGTGGCGTCGTCCTGTTGGCACCACATATTGTCCAAGTCCTTATCATCCAATTCGGGCCAAAAATATTCGCTTATCATTGAGTGGTAGCGATTCATATTCACAGTAACGTGTCGGTCTTGATCATCACGGAAGAAGTACGGCCCAGTGTCGCTGCCTGCCCATAAACCGCAGCAAACCGTAATTTTTTCGGAGTCTCAACGCTATGTAGGACGTAGTGCTTTTCAATTTTAATAATTTAGACTAATTGTTGGATTGTAATCTTTCCATGATAAAATGGCAAACCTTACTGAAGAGAAATGTGAAAAGAGCGTCGTTTGCTGTCCCTATCGGTCTAGTTTTGTAGCGTCCCTTTAGATACTCCTTTCTAGGCTATTAACAATTTAGAGCTTCTCTCAGTTGAATATCTTTATTTGGTTGCTTTTTTGATATCCGGTTTGATTATACAAAGAATTCTACGTGAGTTTATTGGATTTCATTTGACTATATTTGACAGGGGTTAGTAGCGTCTCCAGGTGGAGAGCGACCTGGTTACACATGGGATCTCCAACTGGCGCCGAGCTGCGAAGGAGAGAGAGAGAGGTGGCGCACTATCGTCGATTCGGCTATAACCGGCTAAACGGTTGCAACGCCAATCACATACATACAGTAGCGATAATAAATGTCTCCTGATAGTTAATAAGGTCTTTCCTTTATTAGTCTATATTAAAATTTTAGTTTCAAAAGCTTGTTACTTTCTAATATTGCAAAAACGTGATATAAGCATTCGATTGAACTGAAAACGACTGAGAAACGGATAGCGGTTGATTTTACAAATTTATGTATTTTCAATTTGATCCTGTACGAATAATAACTTAAATTTTTAGAAACTATTTATGTCAAGCGCCATCTTTCGAGTTAGAAATGTTCTATAAAAGTTATGGCAACGCTGGTGAAAGAACAAATATTGAAACAATCATCAATTCTTTTATATTTCTCTTCTCTCTCTTCTCTTATACGCTCTCATATATTTTAAATCAATACGAACATTTTTTTTATTTATCAACAATAAAGCACATTGATAAGATCAACAAACTTTTAAAACATTCACAATTGTCATTGCATAACTGGCATCTCCATCAACCTCTAATTATCGGAAGAAAATGCATGAAATTCAATTTGATAAGCATTTTAAACGCTCGGAAATATAACTGCAAAAGCAAAATAAGTGCTTTTAGCCACTTCATTTTGTGCTGCCACTTACCTTAAACACTCGTAAACTAATTTAGTTGCGAAAACTTTTGTCTAAACCTGCCAGTCCTGCATAAATTTCCCCAATTTTCATTTCATTTGATTAGCTTGCAAAAAAAAGTGAAATTCCGCACATCATTTCCCGCCTGACTGCACACAATTACACTAATGTATTTATCTACGCACTGACAGTGTTACGTGAGCGCGCCTAGATGTATACTTACAATTATATATATTTACTTATATATATGTATACTCGTACGATATATACACGTACAGATATAGCAGATGACTCGGCGCTACAACACGCTCGGGGCGTTTAATTTGACAGCAAACTTCCAAAGAGGCTGACGCCTATCGAATATCTAGTAATTTCCTTACCGCTTAGCCTACATTAAGGCGCATTAGTTCACCAAAAGCTATTTTCATACCTGTCATGCCAGCGGGCGTTGTCGCTAAGAGTAGACTAAGCTCTTCAATAGTCATTCAATGAGTTTCTGTAACAGTAAGCGTATATATATTGGTTTGTGTGTTTGTGTGTGCACTGTAGTTAAATAAATATGTAAACAAATAGACACGCAATAAAATGATTTTCTACTTTATGCCAACACAATGCTGGTGCAGACCAACTGTATGGAGCGTCTCAACTTCCGCCGTCTGTTTCTTATTAACGCTGGTAGACTGATTTCTGTTATTGTTGTTGTTGCGAAACTATTTTTGTTCTATTTTGGAGATTTTTTTTCGTTTTTTGTGTTCAGTATTTTGCTTTGCTGCCAATTTCCTTTTCCTTTGCCTTTGTTATTACAAATATACAGACTTCCTGTCAGATTGTCTCTCTCTATATATACGAGTATATGTCTATATATATTTGCGCGCTTTTGTGTACTTAATAATGCGCATAAATTGTCCTGCTTGACTTCTTCATTTCTTGCCCTTCTGCCGCTCTGACGGTCAATTGTAGTCGCGTAGACTGGGGTGTGTGTATGGCATTTGCCTTCAGACGTCTGCTTATTAATGCTTACCAAATTTAGTATATTATTTGCACAGTCATTGTTGTTGTAATTCAGTTTTGGTTATTGCTGTATTAATGCTTTGCGCCATTCAGTGTTTCAAACAATTACAGGGGTAAAGTGGGAGAAAGAGAGAGAAATATAGTGAAAGAGCGCGTGGCCTCGACGAATTTGCGTAACTTGAGCTTGCCTCGTGCTTTAAGCGTATGCGTGCTGGCAATCTACGTCCAAATTTATTGTTCTTCTGTTTGTACTTAAATTATTTGCTAATTCCGAAAATATGTTACACTTAAATATTTATTTAGTATGAGCATGCTTGAGCTTTATTTTATAGCTGCTTGGATTTTTCTTTAATTGCTGGTTATTTTTGGTTTTTATAACTGGAAGAAGTAGATTTAGTAATACAAGAATGAATTAAGATAGCATTAAAACCGATAAAGAAGATTTTATTCAGAAAGTTCGGAAACTCTAAGCAATATTTTATATGCGAAATCCCAGGTAATATTCGATTTAGAAATATATTTATGGGCCAATTTGTTGATCAAGGCTTTTTCAGATATAATGTGTAATTCTCTTGCCATATGAAGTCCGTAAATTGTTATCCTGACGTATTGATGAGATAATAATAACCATAAAGCTTTCTTCTTCTTAACTGGCGTAGACAACGCTTATGTGGTTAAAGCTGAGTTTAACAGTGCGCCACTCGTCCTTCCTTCTCGCAGTTTGACGCCAATTGGAAATCCGAAATCCCTGGCCTTTCCAACGAAGTGGAGGTCTTTCTCTTCCTCAGCTTTTCCAGAGGGTACTCTTCGCTGAACTATGTCAATGTCGTCGTATAACTCATACAGCTCATCATTCCGTCATCTGGGGTATTCTCCGTTGCCAATGTTTAAGGGACCCTAAATTTTCTTCAAAGTCCTTCTCTCGAAAACTCCTAGTGCCGTCATATGGGATATTGACATCGTTCATCCATCGTTATGGGATCATGTGGAGAAGGAAAGGAAGGAAGGTGAGGAAAGTTTCTGACTGCTCACGATTTCCGACCAAGTATCCTCTGAATAGCCAACAGACATCCATTTGGAGGCGAACTAAAGGGAGAAGGCGATTCCCGTTTATGCGGTTGCGCGTAGAGTTTGGAACCCACCACATAAAGAAACCTCCCTAATGAAAAGGGTAGAGGTACTAACCCAAGACATATATGTAGGGTATGCCCTTTTTTCATCATCTTTAATATCCATTTGGTTACGCCTCTTATCCATTCGATAAAAACTATCCTCGCAAGCAACAAACGACGGTTTCGATGCCAACAAAATAATCGTACATATTGAGATAGTAATATCGGTTCTAGTCTATTCGTCTGGTCTCGGAAGGTTAGCGAAAGATCTGGCCAGAGAATGAGAAAGTGTTTACCATTCCTTCCTATTAAGGCAATAGTATCTTTCTTTGCATGCTCATCGGTTTGCCTTGCGATTCCGCTGTGACGATTGACTCAAGCAGGTCTGGTAATGAGATAGTATAATGCAAATTATAATGAGTAAAAAACGAAGATTTATACCATATCAATAATTTCCAAAACTCCAAAATAGAAACCTACCAAAGAATCCTTAAACTATAATTTGAAAAAAAGTGCCTAAGGTTGCCACATGACAAATGAGATATATACTATATTTTCCTAAAGCTTTCATATATGAAATGAAAGTTAATGGTTTTAGTTTCGTAGTCAAAAGAATAAAAAATAATAATTCCCGTCCTAGCAAGGCAGCACGACTACAGTCAACCGCATGCACAGCCGTAGGTTTGATATAATTACCGAAAAATTTATTAACCTATACTACTATTATAAAGAGGAAAATGTTTGTAAAGAATAAACTCAAAAACTACTGTGTACTGTAAAGAGCGCTCGCAGCTGCTTGCTGAACAAAATATTAGAAATATACAAGCTCGCACTTGGGCCGTCGAACTCCGAGCGTTTCCAACGCTTTCATAATCAGAGAAAAAGTCATCGGTCACCAAAGACTAGAGGACGTAATCAAGTTTTAGCTCATATAATATAAAATGATATAAAATATAAAAATTCCTAAACATAGATCTCATTTTATTTTTTTTCTCCGAAAAAAGCTAGAAAGCATTTATTCTGTATGTATGTGATTGGCATTCAACCGTTTAGCCGGTTATAGCCGAATCGATGAGAGCGCGCCACTCCTCTCTTACCCTCGCGACTTGTAGAGTTTGATTTTGGTTCGTCGAGAGAGGACTTTACTGTTCAATTGCCTACTCAGTCCAAAGTAGCACCTGTTGGCAAGAGTGATTCTGCGCTGGATTTCGAGGCTGACGTTGTTGGTGTTGTTGATACTGGTTCCCAGGTATACGAAATTATCTACGACTTCGAAGTTATGACTGTCAACAGTGACGTGGGAGCCAAGACGCGAGTGCGCCGACTGCGGGGATACCAAATTCAGACATCACGGCGTAAAGGCAGTTCACGCTTTAAAATCGACAAAAAGGTGCTGTGTGTCGATCCTCTTCTCACGGGTATTCTCCAAGATTTGGCGCATGGTGAATATCTGGTCCATGGTGGACTTTCCAGGTCTAAAGCCACACTGATAAGGTCCAATCAGTTTGTTGACGGCGGGCTTAAGTCTTTCACACAGTACGCTCGATAGAACCTTATAGGCGATATTTAGGAGGCTTATCCCACGGTAATTGGCACAGTTTGTGGGATCCTTTTTATGGATTGGGCAGAGCACACTGAGATTCCAATCGTCAGGCATGCTTTCTTCCGACCATATTCTGCAAAGAAGCTGATGCATGCACCTTATGCACCTTCTTCGCCGCCGTATTTGAGTAGCTCAGCCGGTAATCCATCGGGCCCTGCCGCTTTGTTGTTCTTCAGGCGGGTAATTGCTATTCGAATTTCTTCATGGTCGGGTAATGGAACATCTATTCCCTCGTCATCGATTGGGGAATCGGGTTCGCCAACTCCTGGTGTTGTACTTTCACTGCCATTCAGCAGATCGGAGAAGTGTTCCCTCCATAATCCCAGTATGCCCTGGACATCGGTTACCAGATTACCACCTTGGTCTCTACATGAGGATGCTCCGGTCTTGAAACCTTCGTTAAGTCGCTTCATTTTTTCATAAAATTTTCGAGCATTCCCTCTGTCTGCCAGCTTCTCAAGCTCTTCGTACTCACGCATTTCGGCCTCTTTCTTTTTTTGTCTGCAGATGCGTCTCGCTTCCCTCTTCAGCATTTATTCTACAACGCTATAATTAAGTGGCCCCTTAGATGCATTTTATATTCAAAGTTGAATGAATTTATTTCTACATAACAGTTTTTAAACACCTTACCAACAACTAGCCAACTCTTCCAGTATTTCACTTGTGAATAAAACCAAAAAGAACACACTCAAAATGCATAATTGCTATGCCAATTATTGCAATGAAAACTTTTTACTCCAACCAACCGCCACAGAAGGTCAAGTGCAGCATTTAAACACACCAAAGTCGCCAAACCGTTGCATACATTTAGGCGTCAACATAACCGCAAAGGCCAAGGTGGCAGTGTAAGCTTGTGGTACTTTTGAGCGAAATCTATTTGAGCTTGTTATACAAGTGCACTCTGTGCCTTTTGTGTATGCTTGTGTGTGTGTTCGCCAAATAAAATTGCTTGTGCTGCGTGGTCGAACAAAGCTCGTTACATTTCCCGATAATTAAATCCAAAAAACTTTCAACACACAAAAGAAGTTGTTGTCTAGACATTGGCTTAATGTAATGAAATTATGCAAACTTGTACCTGCGGAGAGGATTACAATTTCATTCTTGTGTTAAGATATGCTCGGCTACTGTGCAATTGACCAAGGTCAGGTTCAGGTGCGAAATTGCTTATTTCGCCAGCAAAAGTTTTGGTATTTATTTCATAGCAAAGCGTTTTCGGCTGATAACCGCAAAGGGGTTAGCTTAAGTGCAGTAACTGATTGCTTATAAAAATACATTTGAGTTTTGTGTTTCCTGGGATTCGAAATAAAAATGAAATGCAGGAAACGTTTAGATGATAATAAAAATCTTCAAACTAACTGATGAAAATTAGAATAAGAAGACTCGGATTCATACGGATTGAGAAGAATTTCACTATCCGATAACCGCTAACAGAGCTAATTATGTTACTGTATTGAGTATTCTAACACAAAGGAAATAGTTCAAGGAGTAGAGTGTCTTACTAAAACATGCAACTGATTTATCGACATATTGCTCGGGAACTAGTATCGAGATTTTTTAAAATGTGGAACAGTGCAATAATTTCTGAACCAATACATACTGTTCAGAAAGCTTATTAAACTCTTCTGTTATATCCGAGGAACATATGTGCGGATCAAAATTAATGGAGAAGAGTCGTGGCTAAAGAAAAGAAAAAAGTTTAGATAAGGAGTCTTCTGTTGGGAGTTGGGACGTATCGAAGCTCAGTGGAAAGCTTGTTTACGGAGTCTTTTGTTCATTCAGTGCTCTTTCAAACAGGGATTGTAGTTGTACTGTCCCGAGGTGCAGCATCCTTCCCTTCAGTCAAATACATTCCGATAGCAAAGCAGCAATACTAGCCATGGAGTCGCTGACTCTAGGTTCAATTTTAGAGAAATTATTGATATGGTATCTTCGTGGATAAATATATGTAAGAATGGATGGGTTATTACAAGATAAAAAATTATAATCATTCTACACGACATATTCGAAAATAAAAACCGAAATGATACATGCCCTGAAATACGGTAAAACTTTTAGTTTAATTCATTGCTTACTTTGTCTGTAGCAGCCGCTAAGGTTATACGCATTTTTATGGCGATTTATTAAAAACTGACACTTCATAGCTTGTTCGTAAATTATTGGCTAAAATCAATACTGCAACGATGCATCAGCCTCCATATTCGACAGACATGACTCTGTGTGACTTTCTCCTATTTCCAAACATAAAGAGAACCGTAAAGGGCCGTTGTTTTACAAGCGTAGATGAAATCGTGGAAAGGACTAAAGACTCTCTCAGAACTTGAGTTTGAGAAGTGTTTCGACGATTGGAGGAGACCGGAAACTCCCGTTATTTTTTGAACACATCATGATGGTTTTTAGAGATAAAAGACTTTTACCACAAAGCAAAAAATTAAAGTAGATCTCGGATTTGTGAAAATCATTAAATCGACTTAATTTGGCAAAGCTTGTACCAAAAAATGTTATCTTATTTAGCCAATAACGTGTCAAATATTAGGTCGACCGGTCTGTTGTAACTGTGTCAAATTGTATACATATAATAATATCTAGAAACATGTGCCAAACCTCGATATAATACGTTTATCAACATTTTGGAATAGACGGTATCCTTTTTTAAGTTTTGTAAGTGACCAGGGGTACATACATATATAATCCTCGGTATCAAAATCGGGAACTATGTGATTGGTTTCTGAGAAACAAGCTTAAAAAAAAGTTTTTGATGATTGTGACCCTAAACTAATCTCAAAGGGCTTTAAGGAAGTATAAAGCTTAAAGAACATCAATCGAGTTTGCAAATTTGATGCCGGACCAGCTGTTTCGATGTTTTGTTGTAACACGGAGCTTCTATAAAAACTTTAAACTTTTGCTTTAATCAACAGGTCGTCAAACTGCAGTTGAATTTGGAAGCAATTAGTTTCATGTTTGTAGAATTAATTTGTCTTGGATATGATACTTCATTATCCAGTGAAAGAAATCGGATCATAACCACGCCCACCTCCCATACAAAAGTTAGGTTGAAAATTACTAAAAGTGGGTTAACTTACTAACGAAAAACGTCAGAAACACTAAATTTCACATAAGAAATGGCAGATGAAAGCTGCACTCAGATTTTTGTACAAAATGGAAAATGGGCGTGGCGTCGCCCACTTATGGGTCAAAAACCATATCTCAGGAACTACTCGACCGATTTCAATGAAACTTGGTTTGTAATAGTTTCCCTACATCCCAATGATATGTTGTGAAAATAGGCCAAATCGCTTCACAACCACGCCTACTTCCTAAATACCAGAACTTTGAAGACAAGAAATAAGTTCTGAATCGTTTACTTTACAATATATAAAGTAAGCACTAGTGAAGATATCGGTGCAGAACTTTGCACAAATACTATGTTTATAGTGTGACAGCCCCATTCTAAAAATCGCCGAAATCGGACCATAGGTTTTTAAGGCCCCATATATCGAACACGAGGACCTCGGTGCTTCTAACCTAATATTATGGTTTCCAAATTTCAATTGACTTTATACAATATATATAACGAATATGTTGGTCAAATTGTGTATTATATAATATAAATAAAGTTAAATAAATAAATTGCGAGAGTATAAAATGTTCGGTTACACCCGAACTTAGCCCTTCCTTACTTGTTTTATTATATTTCCACTCAATTGAAAGTTCATTCAAAGGAATCGGTTATATGTGTCGAGGACGATCTGATTTTCCTATCACTTCTTTACTACTTTTGACACATATTCATAACCCACAAATAATTACAGAATCTTTCAGATTTGGTACCTACTTGTGATAGAGATTAGTAGAGAACGAGAGAAACTTTATTGAAATTACATTGAAGTGATTTGGTCTCTAAATTTTTTGTATAGCTTGAATACATGCATAGTAATAAATCATTTTAAAACTCAACATATGTTATGAGATTTAACATTAAAAAACATTGACACAAAATTAATTCAAACCATGTAAACTTTTAGCAAAAATTTCACATTCAAATTAAATTTAGCTCCCACATCCTTATTTAGTCTCTCCTTTGCCAGCACTGTTGACATTTACACCGCTGCGTCAGCCGTTTGCGATTTATGATAGATTTTTGCAAATTTTCCTGTACACTGCAGGCTTTCAAAGCACACACAAACAACACACACAGTCATATTAGTGAAATGCATTTCAATTGCTCCTGAGCTTCATCATAATTTTGCTCAAACTCTTTTCGTAGCCATAAAACTGTAGTTGCATAAATGCGAAAAGCCAACGGTTGCTTTGCTAAAATGCGGATTTAGCCAAGTCAATGGCCATGAAATGAGATTGTCTGTGCTGACTGGCGGCCTTAATGATCGTCATTAGTAAATCCTATTAACCAGATAGCAAAACTAAAAGTGGAAGGGTAAAGAAACTGCAGCGATTAAATGGATTTTAATTTGAAAATTTAGAGAGTGTGAGAAGCAAAATGAAATCAATAAGCATATTTGAAAAAGTTGTTAAATTTTCGAAAGAGTAAAACCTAAAGATAGGAATATAATTTGTATAATAAGCATTTGCAGCGAAGTTAACATTGGTGCTTGGTCAATAGCATACTAGTCAGATTATTACGAATCTTGGCTTATTTTAGCGTTTTCAAATAATTTATAGAATGGACAACTGTTTGAAATTATGGAGGAATGAATGTGGGAATATGGAATTAGAGATCATAAAATGTTCGGCTACACCCGTACATAGGACTTCTTTACTTGTTCTTCTTGCCAATTGGAAATACCAATCGAAACCAAGTCGTTCTCCATCTGGTCTTTCCAGGGAGGTCTTCCTCTTCCTGGACTTTCACCAGCAGGTATTGCATCGAACACTTTCAAAGTTGGTGTGATTTCATTCCCTTCGGATAATATGACTTAGCAGCTGTCTTTTTATTTGTCGTAGTACAACTCGTACAGCACATCGTTCCATCGTCTGCGGTAATCGCCGTTCAGAGGAACATAAATGTTGAGCAAAATTTTTATCTCGATAACCCCTAGTGTCATCTAAGTGGATGTTGACATCGTCCACGCGTCTGCACCATAAAGCAGACGGAATGAGGGACTTATAGAGTTTCTTTTTAGTTTGACTTTTATTTTCTTTTGCATATTTAGTCCAAAGTAGCACTTGATGGTAGAAGTGACTCTGCATTTGTTTTCAAAGTTGACATTTTTGGTGTTGTTGAGGCTGGGATAAGTGCTGATAATCAATCCTTTTTAGAAGCATAAGTCAAATCCTATTACAATTTACGTTGAATAATAACTTTTCAGAAAAATGCATATATTTTCTAAAACAGAAAAACACGATATGAATATTTCAAAGTAGACATTAAAGCGTCATAAGCTTCAAAAATGAAAGCTAATCAAAGTTAAGATGTTGTGTTAATGAGAGCTCATGGATCTCCAAGAAAGCTCCGCATTCATATTAGTTCATCAACACCGAGATATCATGTAGTGGTGTATTGATATTAGATGAACGCCAATGAGCACCGTATCACCCACTTACCTTATAATGTAAATAATTAAGATTGTGGTAGTACCGACTTTCGTAGACTTCTCGAGCTCTACGTAGCCCAAAAAAAAACTGTTATACCGGCATTGGACTTTATTGTCCAACTTAGTGAAGAACAAATTGTCCGCTCATTACTTGTCTTTCACTTCTACACTTCGACTGCATTCCCAATACTAGTGTGTTAATAAATGTAATGAAAAGGGAGAGTTTTTTATAAAGAGATAAAATGAAAAGCCACTAGGAAAAGTTACAAATTGGAAAATGATCAAGATTCAAAGGGATATGCTTGTTTTGTTTACCTGTAACGCACCGTTTTGAATTTATGAAAAGTAGCTTTAACACGTTGGGCTTGTTCGACATTCAACTTTGTCTGGAATTTTAATACAATAAAAAATATTAATGGAATAAAAAACAAACACAAAATAACAATAAAAAACCGTGAGCCACATTTAAAGTAAAAAAAGTGATAACACCAAATTTATTATCGAATTCAAGTGAAGCTTATACTTTACACATATATATGTATATAAATATAAAGGGTGATTTTTTAAGAGCTTGATAACTTTTTAAAAAAAAAAAACGCATAAAATTTGCAAAATCATCGGTTCTTTATTTGAAACGTTAGATTGGTTCATGACATTTACTTTTTGAAGATAATTTCATTTAAATGTTGACCGCGGCTGCGTCTTAGGTGGTCCATTCGGAAAGTCCAATTTTGGGCAACTTTTTCGAGCATTTCGGCCGAAATAGCCCGAATTTCTTCGGAAATGTTGTCTTCCAAAGCTGGAATAGTTGCTGGCTTATTTCTGTAGACTTTAGACTTGACGTAGCCCCACAAAAAATAGTCTAAAGGCGTTAAATCGCATGATCTTGGTGGCCAACTTACGGGTCCATTTCTTGAGATGAATTGTTCTCCGAAGTTTTCCCTCAAAATGGCCATAGAATCGCGAGCTGTGTGGCATGTAGCGCCATCTTGTTGAAACCACATGTCAACCAAGTTCAGTTCTTCCATTTTTGGCAACAAAAAGTTTGTTAGCATCGAACGATAGCGATCGCCATTCACCGTAACGTTGCGTCCAACAGCATCTTTGAAAAAATACGGTCCAATGATTCCACCAGCGTACAAACCACACCAAACAGTGCATTTTTCGGGATGCATGGGCAGTTCTTGAACGGCTTCTGGTTGCTCTTCACCCCAAATGCGGCAATTTTGCTTATTTACGTAGCCATTCAACCAGAAATGAGCCTCATCGCTGAACAAAATTTGTCGATAAAAAAGCGGATTTTCTGCCAACTTTTCTAGGGCCCATTCACTGAAAATTCGACGTTGTGGCAGATCGTTCGGCTTCAGTTCTTGCACGAGCTGTATTTTATACGGTTTTACACCAAGATCTTTGCGTAAAATCTTCCATGTGGTCGAATAACACAAACCCAATTGCTGCGAACGGCGACGAATCGACATTTCACGGTCTTCAGCCACACTCTCAGAAACAGACGCAATATTCTCTTCTGTACGCACTGTACGCATTCGTGTGGTTGGTTTAATGTCCAATAAAGTAAACTGAGTGCGAAACTTGGTCACAATCGCATTAATTGTTTGCTCACTTGGTCGATTATGTAGACCATAAATCGGACGTAAAGCGCGAAACACATTTCGAACCGAACACTGATTTTGGTAATAAAATTCAATGATTTGCAAGCGTTGCTCGTTAGTAAGTCTATTCATGATGAAATGTCAAAGCATACTGAGCATCTTTCTCTTTGACACCATGTCTGAAATCCCACGTGATCTGTCAAATACTAATGCATGAAAATCCTAACCTCAAAAAAATCACCCGTTATATATATATGTATATACCATTTAAAGAGTGATATGAATTATACAGAACGCGATAAGAATGAGCGTTTTAAGTTGACCAAATCCCGTTTTCACACATTCGCTACGCTAAAAATTTGTACATTTAACAGTTTAGTTCACATTTTCAAAGAATCCACTTAAATTACATTATTAAATAAATAACAAATAATAACAGCATACAAATGTTGCGAATTCTTCAAATATCTATTACATTTATTTTCGTAATCATCTGCACAACAACAGCAGAAACGAAAGAACAGCCGCCAAAGGTTCCAAGATGTGAAGGTGATATTTGTTATTGTGTCAACGGTACACATGAGGCGTTATTTAAAGGTCGTAAATATTGTGCAACGGATAGTACAGAACCTTGTCCTGAGTATGCTATTCGACTATCACCACAAGTTTGTGAATGTAAGAAAGGCTATCGTTTCCTCAACGACGATCGAAAGACGTGTGTTCCAGAGCATATGGAACAAACCACAACAGAAGCAACAACAACACCAGCAGAACAGCCGCCAATGGTTCCAAGATGTGAAGGTGATATTTGTTATTGTGTCAACGGTACACATGAGGCGTTATTTAAAGGTCGTAAATATTGTGCAACGGATAGTACAGAACCTTGTCCTGAGTATGCTATTCGACTATCACCACAAGTTTGTGAATGTAAGAAAGGCTATCGTTTCCTCAACGACGATCGAAAGACGTGTGTTCCGGAGCATATGAAACAAACCACAACAGAAGGAACAACATTAACAACAGAAGCAACAACAACAGCAGCAGAACAGCCAACAGAACAGCCGACAATGGCTCCAAGATGTGAAGGTGATATTTGTTATTGTGTCAACGGTACCCATGAGGCGTTCTTTAACGGGCGTAAATATTGTGCAACGGATAGTACAGATCCTTGCCCTGATTACGCTTTCCGATTGTCACCACAAGTTTGTGAATGTAAGAAAGGCTATCGTTTCCTCAACAAAGATCGAAAGACGTGTGTTCCGGAGCATATGAAACAAACCATAACAGAGGGAACAACATTAGCAACAGAAGCAACAACAACACCCCCAGAACAGCCGCCAATGGTTCCAAGCTGTGAAGGTGATATTTGTTATTGTGTCAACGGCACACATGAGGCGTTCTTTAGAGGGCGTAAATATTGTGAAAGAGATAGTACGGATCCTTGCCCTGAGTACGCAGTTCGATTGTCTCCACAAATTTGTGAATGTGAGAAAGGCTATCGTTTCCTCAACGATGATCGAAGTGTGTGTGTTCCAGAGGAAACAGTCGATCCAGCTGAAGACGAAGAAACAGCTAATATCTCAACAACAACACAAAGACTCAATATGACAATAACAACAGAAACAACGCCAACGACAACAAATATTATAACAACAACAAGCACACAACCTGATCGTTCATGCGAGTCAGAAATTCTAAGTAATACTCTTTATATTTATGTCAGTATTATAGTATTGGTAATTACTGCGCTCTTACTCTTGTACTCTTGTGGCTTCAAGTTAAACGCTAGTGCTGAGAAGTGCAAAAAGAATTATAAATAGAACCACTTCTTTGCACATAAATATTTAATAAACATATACACATTTTTTTTACTTATTTATGTAAAAATATCTAATTCGAAAATAAATATAAAAGTCAATAAAAATAAGAAAAAAAATCTCTAACAAATTTGAAATAATTTAGAGAAAATAAAAAAATGCCTTCACATTTATTAAACAACAAAATTTGTAGGTGTTGATAGTCTTCCAAACCATCATTAAACATTTTACAGAGAGCTCTCTTGCTCTTATCACTAAGCTCACCCTGACTAAGCACCTACTGACTGTCGCGTTCTCTCATTTGCACTCTGTCGCTTATCTTAAAAACAAGAAATTGCAAGTCGGATATAACCGAACAATTTATAATCTGGCTACTTATTGCTTAAATTTGATATGGTGTTATACAATATAGAAACAGACTTAATTCCTAGAGCGATTATTTCAACTTAAATTTGATATGGAGCACATAGGAGCAAATACCCCACACAACACAAGGAATTGTACCACAGGTCAATATAGTTGCGATATACTAACATTTATTATAACTAATTACACAAAAACAATTAACCCATATTGTTAATACACATTTACCCAATTATACGAATTTATAACATTTAAAACTCAACCAAAAACTCTTTTCTTCAAACGGAATCGGCCTCAACGTCATCTTAACCCGACAAATGGTATAAAATCCATTGGAAGTTTAAAAATTTGCATATGCGGTATATGGTGGGCTAGAGGACATATTGGCCCCATTTTTGGCACAGACGCGCACTATTAGAGGGAACACATCTGCTTTGAATTTCTTTAGAATATTTGATAGATTTACCTATATTTTTAATAAAAACAATTAGCCAAAAGCACTGATGCTCTCATATTCATTATCTGGGGCCTTGAAAGGTCCAATTTCGGCGATTTTTACACCGGCGATGTCACACTCTAAATGCAGTATTTGTATCAGATGGTCTTCAAAATTGTGGTGTAAATGTTATTAACCGATTTCGCTATTTTCAAACTGTAGTATTGGGATGTCAAAAAAATGTTATGAACTGAATTTCGTTGGAATTGGTCGCCGCCATGCCCATTGTCCAACTTTTTGTACCAGGCTTAATGCAGCCACGGATTTCTGGTGTTTTTCCTCACTGAATTAAAGCACTTTTAGTAGTTTTCAACATAACATTTGTATCGGAGGTACAAAAAAACTTGGTAAAGAAAAGCCGTTAGATTTTCAGATAAAACTATTTTGCCATATAAAAGTTTGGCAATTTTAGAGGCGATTCGTTTATATTTTGTCAACATATTTTCTGATCGATTTTTTGATTTTTGGAACCACAGTGCAGTGTCCTTTATTTTGGAAATGTGGACAATTGTGTTGAAAAGTAGGTATATTTTTAGGCCAAATTTTAAAATTATATATTCAGGCCTAATCAGAAGCTGTCGCTTACACATTTATTGGTATCCAGCAGATTTTTTTCGTCCCTTGACTAGAAGATATTAGGCGCTAGAAAGCAGCAGAGTATTTCTCGTATAACAAAAGTGACGCGAAATTGAAGGAAGGTTGCTATAATTAATGTATTTTTCCTTGAAGTCCACTACGGTGTATAATGAAATTTAAGTTAATGACAAAGAAGTGTAGCCAACGGAAACTATCAAGGAATATGCCACAAATTGGAGAAGATTAAGATGAAGTCCATATCATTATTGGCATTTTCCACAATAGCAGACGAAATCATTTCTTTTCCACTTCCTCCAATCACACACCGTCATCAGAGCTCAATTGTGGCTAAGAACAATTGAGGCGGCGAAACAATATGAATTCCATAACTTTCGAAAGTAATTGAAGATGCGGAAATGCGCGCAATAATACGGCGAAATGCGAGAGATGATGTGCATAACCAACACAAGAAAGCGAGATATTAACTGATGTAGACTGTTGGAAGCTGAAAGCCCGCAATGCCTGTGAAGTTAATGCAGCTGTTTTAGCGATTGATGCGGGTTTGACGAGTAAATGTCGTCAGCGATTTGCTGACAAACTGAGAGCTTTACAAATGAAATCAAATCAACACCGCGAACATACACTTACACTTCTTTATATGTATGTGTATGTGTGTATGAGTGTGTATTTATGATGACTTCAAGTAGAATGCCGCGACGACATCATACAAATTGCGCTGGAAATGTAAAGGATATGCTGGCATCAGCTGTGTACAACCGTAGTAAGTGATAGAAGAAAGAATATGATGATGATGATAACAGTACATTATCAAGCAAGGAAAGAAAGCAAAAACAAAAAAAAACAAAAACAACACAAAAGTAACACAAAAAGTGTGCAAAGCAGCAGTGTTTCGAAGTTTTAACTGCTGCCACCCGATGACTGATTGCTACTAATGGCGGTGGTGGTGTCAGCATTATTACTGCTGTTGTTGTTGTTGTTTTGGTTGTTATTATTGTTGTTCTAAACATATGCGCGCCGCCGCCAACTGTGTGTTAGTGTAGCAGCTTTATAGCAGATTGTGAAGGGCTTAAGTTTAAGCTGGTGTACTGTGCGTTTGTTTGGGTTTGCGTATGAAAGATAACTAATATTAGGCGAACAAATTCTGTCAGCTAAAGTCTGTACTGGATGTCGAGTGGTTTTAGTTGCTGGAGAAGAAAAGTCAAAATGGTTCTTGATGTGCGCAAATTACGCGACAAGTTTGACATAATGGAGGTACGTGAAGAGCAGACTGCATGCTGGGAGTAGTACATGAAGGTAGAATGGATGTGAAGATACGGAATTAGAGTTCAGAATTCCTATTTGGTGAAAACAAAGAATCGAGATCTATTGATGGTATGCTAAGACTTCATGGCTTTAGAGGAAGATCGGGTTCCTCAATCTCTAGCAATTTTTGAGATTAAGATCGCGACCACTAAAAAACTTATATATTTGATGTATAATTATATTCGTGTGTTTTTTTTCTCAAAATTTCAAGGATTTTCAGAAAATTAGTATTATTCAATGTACTGCCCATGTTAAGCTTAAACATTCTCCCATATTATTGGCAATTTGTGGATTTTATTCTAAAACAACTACGCCAGCTCGACGGCTATAAATGTATGAAGGCAATCTTTAATACTCTGTTCTGATCTTAATAGTATTTCAGGGACGACGTTCAGCATCGACCGTAAAAGCAGCATTTCTGACATGCAAAAATGTCTTCCAACGCCTATTGGCATCAATTCATATGGCTCCTTATTTCCTTGCACTTTTTCGGGCACGAAGTTAGTGACTGGATTTTTACGCTTAATATCTTACACTAAAAAACACGCACAAGCACAGTAGCTTTCCGAGGCATATTTCAGAATGTTGGACCAATGAAATAAAAATCTAGTTAAACCATATCTTGGCTAACCCCGAGCAACATAGACTATACTTGCAAGGATCTCAGCTTTCTGGAAATAGTTCCCAGGTGAGGGAAACATCAAAAAGACTCCATGTTGGAGAATCTTAATCTGAAACTGAAAATCATCTTGCAAGTCAATCTCTTCGTACCGCAATCGCATGCCAGAGAGTCGAGTAACGAGCGCTCGCAGCTGCTTGCTGAACAAATTTCAAAACCTCCCAAGTATGCGCTTGAGAGTCGAGTACGGAGCTTATGCAGCGGCTTGAAGAGCAAAATATTATATTAGAAATATACAATTTCGCACTAGGTCGCGACGAGGTCTGAGCGTTCCCAACGCCTTCATAACGACACCAAAGACTAGAGGTCGTAATCAAGTTTTAGCTCATTGCAAATATATATAATATAATCCTTATTTTTACTTTTTTAAATGTTTTTTACTTTTGAAATGTTTTTTTAAACCCTTGTGAAGCTAGAGCGGTGTGCTAGTAGCTAGTAGTAGTAGTATAAAAAGCTTTAAGAATTATTTCATATCAGTGAAATAATGAGGATCAATGAACGGGTTTATAAGACTTTTAAGGTGCTAAGTATGGACAATGAAAACGACCAACCGCTCCAATAATAAATCCGACTAAGGAAATTTCATTTATGGTATGGTTGCTAAAGTTTTGAGGCTAATTTCCTTGACGTAGATCCCTCATCGACAGTTGAAACATCTATCATTTGTGATTCCAAAAATGTTTAGGTAGGGATCGACCGTCCTTATTTATCAAGTTTCCGTACTATATCTACAATGTATATCTACCCGTAGATCCTACATTGATATATAATTGAGTGTATCTAGGAACTTGATATAAAAGAAGGTATATGTTGAATCGCAACAGACAGCCACGAAATACTCTACTCGACTTGCACTCCTGCTCTCTGAGAGCACTCATCAGCATCTCGGTATAAGGGAACTGTGGAACGGCATCTCAAACTCACTGCGTACCGCTGCAGCCGAAACAATTGGTTTTCGGCAACGACAAAAAACAAGCTGGTACGATGAGGAGTGCCGTCTCGCAGCGGAGAGAAAACAGACTGCCTACCTCGCAACGTTGCAAACGACCACAACACGTGCGGGATGGGATAGATACCAAGAGCTGAAGAGGGAAGCGAGACGCATTTGCAGACAAAAAAAGAAAGAGGCCGAAATGCGTGAGTACGAAGAGCTTGAGAAGCTGGCAGACAGAGGGAATGCTCGAAAATTTTATGAAAAAATGAAGCGACTTAACGAAGGTTTCAAGACCGGAGCATCCTCATGTAGAGACCAAGGTGGTAATCTGGTAACCGATGTCCAGGGCATACTGGGATTATGGAGGGAACACTTCTCCGACCTGCTGAATGGCAGTGAGAGTACAACACCAGTAGATGGCGAACCCGATCCCCCAATCGATGACGATGGAACAGATGTTCCATTACCCGACCATGAAGAAATTCGAATAGCAATTACCCGCTTGAAGAACAACAAAGCAGCGGGGGCCGATAGATTACCGGCAGAACTATTCAAATACGGCGGCGAAGAACTGATAAGGTGCATGCATCAGCTTCTTTGCAGAATATGGTCGGAAGAAAGCATGCCTGACGATTAGAATCTCAGTGTGCTCTGCCCAATCCATAACAAGGGAGATCCCACAATCTGCGCCAATTACCGTGGGATCAGCCTCCTAAATATCGCATACAAGGTTCTATCGAGCGTATTGTGTGAAAGACTAAAGCCCACCGTCAACAAACTGATTGGACCTTATCAGTGTGGCTTTAGACCTGGAAAATCGGCAACTGACCAGAGAAGACCCGTGAAAAGAGGATCGACACACACCACCTTTTTGTCGATTTTAAAGCTGCTTTCGACAGCACGAAAAGGGGTTGCCTTTACGCCGCGATGTCTAAATTTGGTATCCCCGCAAAACTAATACGGCTGTGTAATACGACGTTGAGCAACACCAAAAGCTCCGTCATGATTGGGAAGGACCTCTCCGAGCCATTCGATACCAAACGAGGTTTCAGATAAGGTGACTCACTATCGTGCGACTTCTTTAACCTGATGCTGGAAAAAATTATAAGAGCTGCAGAGCTAAACCGAGAAGGTACAATCTTCTACAAGAGTGTACAGCTCCTGGCGTACGCCGATAATATTGATATCATCGGAAGCAACAACCGCGCCGTTTGTTCTGCTTTTTCCCGCATGGATAAGGAGGCGAAGCGAATGGGTCTGGAGGTGAATGAGGACAAGACGAAATATTTCCTGTCATCAAACAAACAGTCGGCGCATTCGCGTCTTGGCTCCCACGTCACTGTTGACAGTCATAACTTCGAGGTCGTAGATAATTTCGTATACCTGGGAACCAGCATCAACAACACGAACAATGTCAGCCTCGAAACCCAGCGCAGAATAACTCTTGCCAACAGGTGCTACTTTGGACTGAGTAGGCAATTGAACAGTAAAGTCCTCTCTCGACGAACCAAAATCAAGCTCTACAAGTCGCTTATCATTCCCGTCCTGCTCTACGGTGCAGAAGCTTGGACGATGTCAACATCAGATGAGACGACACTAGGAGTTTTCGAGAGGAAAATTTTGCGCAAGATTTATGGTCCCTTAAGAATTGGCAACGGCGAATACCGCAGACGATGGAACGATGAGCTGTACGAGTTATACGACGACATTGACATAGTTCAGCGAATAAAAAGACAGCGGCTACGCTGGCTAGGTCATGTTGTCCGAATGGACGAAAACACTCCAGCCCTGAAAGTGTTCGATGCAGTACCCGCCGGAGGAAGCCGAGGAAGGGGAAGGCCTCCACTCCGTTGGAGGGACCAGGTGGAGAGCGACCTGGTTACACTTGGGATCTCCAACTGGCGCCGAACTGCGAAGGAGAGAGACAGGTGGCGCACTATCGTCGATTCGGCTATAACCGGCTAAACGGTTGCAACGCCAATCACATACACATACATATGTTGAAGGAGCATTTGTCCTAAATTTTTATATTTTTACAATATTGCTCAAATCATCATTACAAATAATTTTCCTAAAATTGGCCCTCATTTAATAAAACCATTTTCATCAAAAATTAATTAATTAATTCAAAGTCTGAATAGTTTATAATTATTGATTTAAGTGTGGGTATTAACTTAAATGAATAAAATTAAATTACATTCATATTTCTGTATGAAAATATTATCATCTGTAACACTGAAATAGCCCAATGGAAATTTTATTGACTATGAAAATTACATTAATCAAGGCAAAAGGTGAAAAAGGATTTGCTGATCACAGCTGAAAGCCATTGAGAGTACGTACTAAAATGTGAGAGTGGTGGATAGAGAGCCAGCAAGCAAAAAGCAGTGCAAATTCATAACTGCAGGAATTGTACAAAGCTTGCAAAAAAGGAATGCAAGCAAAAAGCAGCGCCAGAAAGCGGAAATGAATGGCCATTAAGGGCGTAACGACATTACTTTTGTGAATGTGGAAGACGAAGTTAGAAAGCTTTGCAATTTTTTCTCGTAGCAAAATTGCATTAAAATATGATGGCGAATGAACGTTTGGAAAATGTTTTAAGGAGGAATAGACTAAAATGATTGATGCGACGCCGAAGATATGTGGGAGTTTGGTAAAAATATTATTACTTTCAAAATGGCTTTGGAAAGTGTATTCAATAAAGGTGGAATGAGAGAAAGCGAAGGTCAGAGAATGAAGTTTGAAATGTAGAGTTATATATGAGACAAGTTAGTGAGAGGTGTAAGTGTTTGAAACACAAGAGAACAAGTGTAATAACGGAGATGAGACCGCTATTCACACTTTAAATCAAGTAAAATTATGATATAAGACTACAGCTCTATGTGATTCTTAGGCTTAGCTTTCTGATGGGTATGCAGTTTCAATAAGGCTTCATAAGACTCAACAAGCTCCAATAAATTGTTGAGTAGATGTATTTTTCTGACTCACTTAAATTTTTTTATTGGATTAACAGCTCACCTTAAACTAATTAAGTTAGTGAGAGGTGTAATTGTTTGAAACACAAGAGAACAAGTGTAATAACGGAGGTGAGACCGCTATTCACACTTTAAATCAACTTATATTATTATGCAAGAATACAGCTCTGTGTGATTCTTAGGTTTAGCTTTTTGATGGGTATGCAGTTCATAAGACCCAACAAGCTCCAAATAATTGTATGGTAAAGTCCTTAATGAATAAAAAAATCAGTTTAGAGTACATGAGAGTAGAGTAAAAACGGAAAAAGAACTTTAATATACAGACTGGTCTGAAACTTAAGATACTAGTCTTTTTTCTTAAACACTTAAATTTCAATATTAGATTAACAGCTCACCTTAAACTAATACTTACTTAGTTCAGCTCCATTAACAGTTTACGGGTCGACATTTTAAGAGGAGAAATATTTATGCAGAATTCAAGCAAACACTTAGTAATTTCACCGCATTTCTGGCGATAAACTTCAATTAAGCTAATTTAAAGAAATTAAAATACACAAACTTCACTTTAGAATTGACAATAAAACCCAGAGCATTAAGGCATTTTGCTTAATACAAAATTATATTAGAGCGTCCTTTGGAGTTTTGTACTTGTAAACAAATCCATACAGAGCATGAAGACTCCCTGTAGGAAATCAATAGTGTAAAAAATAAATTAAAACAAATAAGGAAGGGCTAAGTTCGGGTGTAACCGAACATTTTATACTCTCGCAATTTATTCTTATTGTTTATTCTTATTCTTGAATCTAATCTACGCAATAATTTTAAATAAAAAACAAAAACCAAAAAACAAAAAAAATTAAAAAGTTAAAAAATATAAAAAAATTAAAAAAAAAATATTAAAAAATAAAAAAACAAAAAAGGATTAAATGTCTGCTACGTCCACGTCGTTAATCCTGGGTTACGCTAATTGCAGATAATAATAGTGCATAAATCAATGATGTTTCACCATGTTCTGAGTTGGTTTTTTATTTGTAGTTCATACAAATATTGCTGTCCGAAAATTCCCTTTGGGGTGTAAAAAGGTGATGAAATAAGGAACATTTTAAAATATTTTCGAAAAAAATCAAAGGGGGCATAAAGTTAAAAATTCAAAAAAAAAAAATATTTTTTCATTTTTTGCTATGAAATATTAATTTTAAAAATTTTTACGATATATATATATATATTTTAAAATCTGTTCATTAGTTTTTTAGTTATGGCGGTTCGCAGACCTATGTATATGTTTTATTTTAGCAGCATATGTTTTATTTTAGGTTTTACATATACTATAAGATATATAATTGCCAAAGAAAATAAAGAACTTTTTTTTCAAGTGGCTTTTTTCCAGAGAATGCCTCATATACAATATAAAGCCCACAGGATATTTGAAAAACCTATAATTAGGTTAAGTTATGATCCGATTTTAACCAGATTTGCCACAGAGACAAACTATTACAGAATTACATTAAAATATCTGAGAGATGTACCGATGTTTTGGGTGAAAAACCTGTAGGAACTGAGTTATTCATATTCGATATCCGGAGCCTTGAAAAGTTATAGTCCAATTTTGACAAATTTTCTGTAATTGATGGCATACCTCAAATACAGTAATTGTGTAAAGTTCCATTCCGCATTTGCATTGTTTCTTGATTTATAATATATAATATTCTAAAGTGAACAAATTAGAGGGAATTCAAAATAGTATTATATGGGAAGTAGGTGTGGATGTGAAACGCTTTTGCCCATTTTCCATCGGTAATATAACGATTTCTGAAAAATATTATTAACCGAAATTCATTGAAATCGGTACAGTAGTTCCTGAGATAACTTCTGTAAAATTTAGTGTTAGGCGGAGCCATCCCACTTCACCACAAAAATAAAATAAGAGTGATACTCAGTACCAAATATAGCTTTCAATATTTTATTTATGGTTTAGTTAATTTACAGTTTTTTGGCATTTGGTGGGCGTGGCAATGGTCCGATTTCGCCCACCTCAGGGTGCCAGAGAATACGCGTACTAAGCATCATTAAGATATCTAAATTTTTACTCAATTTAAATTTAAATAAAGCTTAATAACTGAGAGTATCAAAATTCAGCATAACAGATATCCCTACAGGGTCACTTCATTTTATATTCATTTGTATTTGCATTTGCTGCTGCAGACCGCCTGTTGTTTTAATATGTTTAGCATTTGAGACACTTAAAACGCTTCTGCCACTGCAACAGATACACTGGTAGCGAATTATGCTCCGGCTGTCAGGCAGGTGCATACTTTACATGACGCCGGCTTAACTTCCGTCCGTACAGGGGGTCCGTTTCCAAATACTCCAAGTGGAACTTTTCGTTTTATTTATTTGTTTACTCGTTGGGTCACGCAAATCGCTTGTTGGGGTTTCAGTAAATCCCTTCAGAAGTTACATATTTACATACTTATAATACAAACTGTTTATTTGTATGCAAATGTTTGTTGCTTAGAGTGGTCAATGGAATAAGTGAGCTTATGATATATACAAGTATATATTATATATATGCTTATATATATTTCGTTGAAGCGCCGAGCGGCACTTAGCACGTTTTACAGCAATAATTTTCATTACAAATCAAAACTAGAGACCTTTTTGTGGTTAGTGCAGGTTAGTACTTAAAGCTCATAATTTTTTTAAGCGAACAATTATGTGTTTTCTTTTCATTTTTATAATTACATGAAAGGAATTAACCTATATAGCCTAAAATACTATCTCATTGTTCAATGTATTTACCACTAATGTAGGGATCTGAGAAGGCGGTTAATTGCTTCTGGAACTTTATGTATCTTTACTAAGTACCTGCCATTCCTAGATATCTTTACCTCTTCTAAAAAGAAAAAAAGGAAAATCTACGCTATCAGAGGCGAAACTCAAGCAGAAGTCATAAATCTTTATATCAGATAATGACAATATTCAGTTACTTTCCTGAGAAAAACTGACACTAAAAGAGTTTAGAACGCAGACAATTTCTAGAAATAATGCAAGAGAGAGATAGACATACACAGTTAGAGGACAGAGAGATACAAAGTTAGAGATAGTCAGGGTGAGAGTTCGAGAGACACAGAGAAATAGATATAAAGATAAAGAGAGACACATTTGTTTGAGCTTTCAGAGATTTCTTAATATTTTTTTCAAATCTTTCAGCTACACTAAATCATAACTATACTGAAGTAAGTTTTATTGTTCCCCGTCTTTAATACAATAATAGGTAATTTCAACTCACACTCTAAATCTCTGATATTTTTATCTCACCCAACAGCTTCCCCAACACAAATTTATTTACTTTTTATTCTTTAGCTTAAGTGTCCACTGATTTGATTTGTAATACTTCCTAATGCATGAAATATATTTCATTATTCAACAACAGAATCGGAATCCTTCGTCTTGCTGCAAAGTCATTTCATTTAATATTTAAAGCACACACTAATGTAATTTGCTATAAATAAATAAGAGCCACGAGGAAAAAGAAAATATCCGAGGATTTTGTGCACATACTGATGAGTGTGTGTGAAGAAGTTGGGTGTTTATCCCTACTTATAGCAACGAAGATACATTGTGACTCGCACACACGGCATTTCATTGGTGCGCTATAAATTGCAGTGTCGATTTTAAAAATTCAGTAAGGTAGCTAGTTGGAGTTAACACGAAATGTATGAGTTGTGATTTTGTTTTTTTTTTTTGCCGTAAAAAGGGACATGAGAAATGCAGACAAAGGTGTGTGGATGAAAATGATAAAAATGAAATTTCGAATATGCAATAAGTTATATTAAAGGTAGCACAGATTTGAGTTTTAACCCATATCCTGATTTAGTTGTAAATAAAATTTGTGTATTCTTATTGAGGTAATTGGGTTGTGATTTTATTGGTTAATTTTTTTTCCGTTACTTTAAATTTTATGTGTGTGAATAAGAAATTTGGAAAAAAATGGCTTCGTATAAGTAGAAAAGTTGATGAAGGAGGATCCAGACTGAATCCACTATGTTGGAAAGTTCGCATTTGTCAGTCTTCAATTTTTATGAGTCTTTAAAAGGATAGACCTAACTACTACAAGATATATGGATATATATCTTTCTTTGAACGAGAAAACAAGTTTTTTTTTTTTTAAAGAAAGTAGTGGATCGAATGTTTCGAAGTTTTTTTTGGATATAATAAGGTGTATTTTAAGATTTACTTTTTACAAAAATATTGAAAAATAACGGTGTTATGTGCTGTCTTCGGAGGGGCCAAAAAAAGTTTCCCAACTGCTGCAAAAAAATTAAAAAAGGTTTTAATGTTGATGGTATCTCTTATACAGTGACCTACCATTGAAATCGTAGAATTGGAATTGGAGTATTTCTAAAACAAGTGTCGTTTTTTTAATTCCAAATTGACAATTTTCAACCAACCATATATTCCAGAATACTCAGTCCTGAGACCCTATATAATGAATTTCAATTGACTAATTTTAGAAACAAAAAGGTAAAAGCGAGGAAAGGCAACCCATTATAACTAAGATAGTGATCCAGTGATATGGCCCATTTTACAAAAAAATTGTTCGTTTGCTATACTTCGGAGGCATCTTTCAAAGTCTTTCGTGAGATATTCTTTGAATATAGCCTTCCAATTCCAATATTCAGTTCAGTACCAAATAACTCAAAGTTTGATGGCGTCAATTTAAATACAGTCTGACAAATCAGTTACTGAACGCCTGGAATTGGAACTTAGAAGTATAGGTCTCTTACTTCGGACAACCAGAGCAACTATTATTATGTCTCAGCTACATTTCAAAAGAAAGGCGTTCACATCGTTCGAAATACATAGAAAGGTTAAATAGGATAGTCCTTAGGATAAACCAAAGCATCCCCAAATATGAGTTTTTTATCAAACAACATGGAATATCGTACGGTAACGGTAATTTTAAACATTTTTTAATTCGTCTCGTTTTTGTGATAGCTTTTGGCTCTTTCAGGGATTTTTGCTTGTGAAAGGACGGCCTTTTCTGGTTCCACGTCTGCCGAATATCTGGTAACAATGCACCAGCAGTACTGTTGTTGGCCAAGAATTCACGAACGATCAACGAAGCGTGATCTTTTAACTAACAAACAAATCTCCAAGCTAATAAAAATCTAAGTGGCTGCTACAGAGAAAACATGGGCATGCGGCAAACGGCTAACTGCAACGTATCTATATATTATCTGACCTATGACAAATAATTGAGCTTTAACACATTTTAGCAGTTCCAGTTATTAATATAATTGTATTCAGAATATTCTCCGCGACATAAAAATACTTTTAAATACTTTTTAAAAATCTTATATACTACTTATATTTACATATGTAATAGATTCAGCAATATTTGACTAACTTTTAATAATTGGCGCCATTTTTCGTGTAAAATTATGGATCATAATATATTACAAAAATAAACATATATAAAATTCTACTTTCTTGCTCTTCTCTATCTATATATGCTTATAGTTTCCATCAAAGAAAATTCTCACCAGGGCGTATACGTAACCTGAACTCTTGAAGTCACCATCAAATATCACTCATACGTATTGCACAACACTGCTATTGCAATAAACGCAAGAATGAATCGAGAATAGTAGCAAGAGTGAAATGTAAGTATTAAATAAAAATAAATATGAAGTTATATATAACTTTATATGTAATATACACAAGGGAAGCGCACCCTTGCTCGCTTATTATTTTAAACTGCATTCATCTCAAACAACAAATTAAAACAATTAACTGTAATGCCAACAACTGATGTGTGAAATGTGCAATGCAATTCCCCTCATTATAAATGTATGCTCACATGGGGTGAGGGTTGGAATTACTTGGCTGGTTTTATACCTCACTCAACAAGCGCGCTTACACTCCACTGCGTCGGTTGGGGGCCACAGCAGAAAAAAATAATAATAACGTTAAATGAAATTTGAAGCAGCAACAATCGTACAGCAAGTAATGAAGCTAATTGAAAGCAGTGAAATGATATGGCACGCGCGTAAATGCCGTGCAGAGATTCTTTGCTAACAAAAATGCTTGCAGTTTTCATTGCGATTTCCAAGTAGAAAATTTAATTAATAAAGTTTAGTTGCAATTAAAAAGTGATGAGCGGTGGAGAAAAGTTTGTGAGTGTAGAGATCTAATGAAAAATGATGGAATTTATGTATTTTTTTTATTTTTTAAATTTATTATTAAAAAATAATTGATTATATAATTTAATTATGTACTTCTATTTGATTTTTGCTTCAAATAGGCTTCAATATCGTCGATTATCTCCTCCTGTCTTTACATATCTTTCCAGTGCGCAATTTATTGAAGACTGAAGACATGAAATGGTCTCTTCCAAAAAAGTTTATGAATAAAAATAATATTTTAATTAGCTTCTTAAAAAGCTACATTACTATACGCGAACGATACTAGAAATATGATATTCTTTGTACTACCGCCCGAAACAATAAAAATAATAATTTTTGAACCTACTCAACTCTGTCCCCTTCTTACGAGATTTGTTGCATAAAATATCATAGAATTGCAAAAAATTGTGTAGTATTATACATTCGAAGTTATATCCACGTCTTTTATCTTTGTTCAATCGTTTAATTTCAAATGGCTTGCCGAAGTTCACTCTAATTTGAACTGACTTTTGTATAGTTTTCAGTGGAGAATGGATAAGAGAGGTTATAGAAAGGTTTCTAAGTGATAAAATCTTAATTTTTTCATAAATGTCTGCTACTTCCAGAACCCTTACAAGAACCAAAAATATCTTCAAATCGAACTATCAACTTCAACCACTTGCATCTTTCTATATTTTTTTTATATTGGTGACTCGAAGACCGAATAATATTAAAAGCTGTTGAAGAGGCAGATTGGAAACTGATTTGAAATCAAAACCGACAATAAATACTGCACGGATATTCGTTAAGTGTAATATCTGAAAAATATACCCTGAAAATTTGAAGTTGATCTGATAATTACTTTTCGATTTATTCGTCAAATAACAAAGAATATTCGGGCACTCCACTCGGTAGAAACTTTAAATGCGTGTTTCTCAAAACAATTTTTTTTAAATAGTAACAACTATAACTCGAAAACTTTTAGAACATAAAAAACTCAGGCCTGATCGAATGATTTTTTATTTTAAAAAATTTCGGATTTTTAAAATCAATTAATTTTTTCCCGAAATTCTAGAAAAAAAATCCTGAGGCCGCCATTTTCTTAATTTTTTAAAACAAAAAAAGCTTCGATCAGGCACAAGATTATCTATTTATAAACTAATTGTTCTTATCCGATTGATTTTAGATGAATCTCTAAGGACTTAGGTTAGTCACCGCAAGGATATTTTCTTGGAACTTTGGAAATTATATTTTTTTTTCAATTTTCGTGACTTCAAGTCAAAATATTGTCTACTAATGCCATGTTATTACTTTTGTAAAATAACATGATTTAATAGCAAACAAATTACTGAATTTTGTAAGTTTCTCGTGTCTCTGACTACCTCTCACCCCATAGTTGGCGTTTGTAAAGTCATGTTTTTCAAGGAACCTTGATAAAGAATCATATATTTGTTTTAAGTTCGGCAACTATGAACCTAAATAGGTTTTTAGTTGAACATTATTCTGCTTAAGATGAAAAAGTGATTGACCTATCTAATCCTTCGAATAAAAGCACCTATTCCCGTATATGTTTAAAATATTAATTCAGAAGACCAGGATATACGCTTGAAAAATAAAACATAGAAAACATAGAATATTGCTAATGCCATCTATATACATTAAACAAGTAATCATAGCTCAATTATAAGCATCAGTTAATTAGCTTAAAGTTTTTCTGCAAAGCAGCCTTCTTGAAAGCAGAGATATGGGTTCGGGCAATAAAACACAGAAATCGTAGAATACTATAATATTATTTCATACTCACACGCGAAATAGCTTCTTTATACCACTAGTAAAAGGTTTTGCATGAATGGAAGTAATTATACACTCCACAAAGTCAATGGAAAGGTGCGAGATAAGCACAAGACAGATAGCTCATTAACAATTCACTTAACGTACTAATGAGTACTACGCATACTACTCGAATGGTAAATATGTACTCGTAAGCTGAGTTAGCATACTTTTTTCTATGTAGTAAATATACAATTTTTTTGTTGACTAGCTAACGGAATATTATATATATATAGAAGTGCATAAGTAGATATTCATAGCAATTGCTTTATTCACATTATCTGGCAGACATTATTTAGTCCTATATAAATGTATGTATATGTAATTCATAGAAAATGAGAGAATTTGCGTCCCTTAGCCACTACTAACACAAAAAACAAACAAAAAAAAACTTTACTAGAACTGACACAGCGGACAATCACTTAAACACATGCTTTTTTACTTATTCACTTATGTATGTTCTTAGATTTATATTTACATATGTAAATGCAATGTTAGACGTTGTTGAATTAACAATCGAATGCTGGAAAAAGAGTAAGAAAATTGCTTTGTTAGGCATTCTTGTGGCGTGTGCTTGTGTCTTTTACTTTGACCAGCAAAAGCCTTCTTTGCTAACAGAACTTTGAACCACTGATTCATTGTGAAGTCAAGACATTCATTTGGGCTTATATTATAACAAATGAATGCCTTTCACTGCAAGTGGCAGTAGGACAAAAGTAATGCTACATATCTATTACAATAGTATCTTTTTGCTTTAATGGCACTTTGCATGGCATTTGAGCCTTTAGTTTCGTTTATGCATTATCAGTGGCATGGTGAAACTGGATGAATATATTACTGCTGTACCTGAACTAGGAAACTAGCTTAGAAGATTTGCTTCAGTAGTACATTAGTAGTTATAAATATTATTTGTTTTTAGGTTTTTGAATATATACAACAAATATAATTGTTCGTTCTTCATATGAGAAAATATTTTTGAAAGACTACATATCCACCAGACTTATACTGTTTATTTTCAGAAACTTGTAGCCATAAAATCTAACAGTTTTCTCAATAAGATAATATGTATTTAAAATTTTGTTGGTTATAGTCTCTAGATTCTTTGAATATCGTACGAAGTCGTTTAGCTGGCAGAAAACATTGGATCTAACGACCTAAACACTAGTTTCTATATAGACTTCTTCTGATTTTTTGAAATTTTTTGAATGAGAAATCGTTCGAAAAAGATACCAAAATTGGCCTCAAAGAATTAACAGAAGTTGGTTATAAAAAAGTACATTATCTGAATTCTTTCGCAATGCAGAGGCTAATTAAGGGGCTATTCCAGTGTAACCCATGAGAAATAAGGTTGGTACGTTCATCAAGATATCTCAAGTTTTTACTCTAGTTACAGCTTGCACGGACGGACGGACAGACAGACATCCGGATTTAGACTTTACTCGTCACCCTGATCACTTTGGTATATATAACCCTATATCTAGCTCGTTTAGTTTTAGGACTTACAACCAACCGTTATGTGAACAAAACTATAATACTCTCTTTAGCAACATTTGTTGCGAGAGTATAATAACGGAGTTATGTGCTGTTTTTTGACAGAAAATGTCAAAAAGGTTATTGAAGGTATTTTCTAAACAATGAACAACGATTTTTTCAAAAATATCAAAAATTAACAAAATGGCGTAGTTCTGCAAAAAATTTCGTTTTTTAGATCGGTTAATTTCTCATTGAGTTTTAATGTCAGGAAATTTTAAAAATGTTGAGAAAAACTCGTTTAAAGTTTCGACTTTAGTGGCTTATACCTGCGACCGGTCGCTCTTTAGAACGCTGTCATTCAAAAAAATTTGAAGATACGACCGTGCCGATTTTGCGGGATATTTTTGAAAGTATAAACTATAGAATAAGCAAAAACAAAAAAATTTTTTTTGAAAGTGTCATACCAGTGTGATAGCCCTTAAGAGATAAGAAATCCTATGCCGGACTCTTTTGTTGGAGTGGGAATCCATCAATTTAACCTTGATCAGGTTGAGTAGGTGCTGGCTTTTTTGCATCAGTTTCTGGTTCCGTGGCAGTCAGCAAGAACGTAGAAACATTCTCACTCAGGGAAAAATTAAACCACCTTGACTAGGTCGACAGAGTCTCGTTGGCTAAAACAACAGGGAATGCAAAGTTCTAAATGTCAGTGGACAGAATTTGTTGGCATCATTTGTTTCCTTTTTTAAAGTATCTGTCTTTATAAGAGATTTTTGACTGGATCAGGAGTCCGCTACTAATTTGTATTGAAGATCCACAAATCCTAGTGTGAAAGCTAGATGAGATCAGTGAGACTTTCCAAACCAAACATATGCTATAACCTAACTACTCAAAGATTTCCATTTCAATTTCATTTCCCCCACTTTACCTTAGTTTCTTATAAAACATGGTGGAATAAGTATTCTAGAACCAAATTTTGCTTCTCTGACTTTTCAGATTCTTTGAAATACAATTAAAGCACATTTTTATAATGGAAATGACAGACTAAGAGTTCTTCGAATTATTATTAAAGTCACGTTTTCACTTAATTTTATTAAAATATACTACAGCTTACAATCGGCCAAAAATTCTGCAGCAGTTGACTTTTAAGTGTAAATTAAGTATTTCCGAAAGGTATAAATTTAATAAACACGCCGAAGTGGCTAAGTTTGTAGTCAACTTTTAGCTGCTAATTCTATTAACTAACTTTTCTCTCCACGCTACTGATATTTAGTTGATACACAGCCAAATTCCAGGCGGAAATTTCCAAATTGAGTTAAATACTGGCGCCTGTTGTAATGAGAATGTGTCACATATTGTGCGTCCAAAAATTACTGCGCCTACCAACTTTTGTCCAAATTAAATTTTCCACGAAATTTTAAAGTGTTCCTTTTGGCAAATAAGTTTTGATACTTTCTCCTGCCATATGCCTTTAGGACATTTCAAATATTACGCTACATTTCATTGCAAATATCACCTCCAAGCTGCTAATGTTAGCTACACTTTGTTGAGTGAAATTGTAATACTCACTACCCTGGGGACATTTTCGCACTTTTGTGTGCCGTTATGTGTGTGTGTATATATTGTGTTCTACTGTTCTATTGTTGTATGAAAATATACAGAGATATGAGAGTAATTTTAGAATGGATACCCTGTAGGATACGTAATAGATCACTATTGGCTCTTCAGAAGAAGAAAAATGGATATACTGTTTAGAGGGTTATGCCAAATAGTTCTTCTATTTTATTTGAGAGCCATTGATCGAAACATGTAAAATTAGAGACATTGACCTATAATGAAGAATTAGTTAAAATAAAATATAAGCTTTAATCTTTGATTTTGAAGAGACTTTACCAAAATTATGCATGGATCGAGGTACTACTTCCCAGTCTTCTTCGTTGCACCACATATCGAACATGGATCCAGGTACTACTTCCAAGTTTTCTTCAAATTGGTAGGTTATATAAAATGAACATATTGAAATATCCAAAGATAACTGGACTCAAGAAGTTAGGACTTCAGAATTCAGATGCAAATTGTCATTACTGCTAAAATTTAGGAAGCCGAACTTATTCGGTTCTTTAAGATTTTTATACTCTCGCAACAAATGTTGCTAAAGAGAGTATTATAGTTTTGTTCACATAACGGTTGTTTGTAACACCCAAAACTAAACGAGCTAGATATAGGGTTATATATACCAAAGTGATCAGGGTGAAGAGTGGAGTTCAAATCCGAATGTCTGTCTGTCCGTCCGTCCGTCCGTCTGTAACTTAAGTAAAAATTAAGATATGATGAAACTTGGCACACTTATTTCTTGGCACCATAGGAAGGTTGCTTTCAAAAATGAGCAAAATCGAACAACTGCCACGCCCACAAAATGGCGAAAACCGAAAACACATAAAGTGCCATAACTAATCCATAAATAAAGCTATGGAAATAAAATTTGGTATGAAGGATTGTACTATGAAGGGGCATATTTGGATGAAATTTTTTTGGGGAAGTGGGCGTGGCCCCCTACTAAGTTTTTTGTACATATCTCGCAAACCAATAGAGCTATATAAACCAAACTTTCTGCAGTCGCTTTTTTTAGCCACTTCCTAATACAGTCCAAAAATTAAAGAAATCGGATTATAACCACGCCCACCCCCATACAAAAGTTAGGTTGAAAATTACTAAAAGTGGGTTAACTCACTAACGAAAAACGTCAGAAACACTAAATTTCACATAAGAAATGGCAGAAGGAAGCTGCACTCAGATTTTTTTACAAAATGGAAAATGGGCGTGGCGTCGCCCACTTATGGGTCAAAAACCATATCTCAGGAACTTCTCGACCGATTTCAATGAAACTTGGTTTGTAATAGTTTCCTTACATCCCAATGATATGTTGTGAAAATAGGCCAAATCGCTTCACAACCACACCTACCTCCTATATACCAGAACTTTGAAGACGATCTGAATCGTTTACTTTACAATATATAAAGTAAGCACTAGTAAAGATATCGGTGCAGAACTTTGCACAAATACTACCTTTATAGTGTGGCAGCTTTATAGTGTGGCAGCAAAATCGCCAAAATCGGACCATAGGTTTTCAAGGCCCCTTATATCGAACATGAGGACCTCGGTGCTTCTAACCTAATATTAGGGTTTCCAACTTTCAATGGACTTTATACAATATATATGACGAATATGTGGGTCAAGTTGTGTATAATATAATATTAATAAAGTTAAATAAATAAATTGCGAGAGTATATAAGGTTCGGTTACACCCGAACTTAGCCCTTCCTTACTTGTTTCATATTCTCTTTGTTCATTAGATTAGTCGTTGTCCGAGTAAACGGTTCATTTTACTAACTCTGTTTATCAGCTTTTGAAAATCTCTTTTTGCGATGCCTAGTGAATTAATAATTTTTCAACGCGTTTTAACCAGGAAATAGCTAATGCTTTCTTTTTTCCGTCCTTTCCGGTATTTACCATATAAAGCGATGTTAAACTCTCGTAGAATCGTTTTTTTTTTAAGAGTATTTTCTGCGCAGAAAGGATAATCTTATTTCAATAGAATTCGACTTGTATAACCATGGTGGTATTTGTTGAATATCGTCTCTTTGGAAAAACGCCAATTCTTATTTTTATTTTTGCTTTGGAGTAATTAAACTTTGAGTAAGATAAGGCCCGTGTTAAGAAAAATCAGGGTAATGAAGTTGAAAACAGTTCTGTTGAGTATAGGTTTTATAGCTAATCCCTAAAATTTGGATTCTTCTTAGGTTAGGTTAGTTCTTTCCGATGTCAGAAAGCTCCTGAATTAGATGTCCACTATTGACAAAGCGCCTTAAACCCTTATCAGACCTTATTGATGGCTAAAAGTGTTAGATATAAGGTATTTTTTTCTTAAGGTCCGGATGAAATGCTGAGATGAATCTGTGTACAAACAGCTTCGACAACAATCGTCCCACAAATAGGGTAGAACGAAACTGGATTAGGGCAAGGAGCTCAGCAGAGCTCTTCAGATTTACGTCGTCATAGAAGGACCTTAAGACGATGCAAGTGTAGACAGTGGACCAACAAAACGTTTGTACTCAATAAAATTTTCCCTACCGGGCCACACTAGCCAAATAGCAGTTTGAATATGGCAAACAAAACAAGAAACTTTTCACATCGAGAATACAATTTGTGCCACAGGGAATTAGGCATTTTCAGTGTCTACAGCGTATACAACAAACTGCGTCTCTCAAAAAACTTACGCACTCAACCAACTGCCAATAGAATTTTTTAGTTAAAACATTTCAAAGTACAACAAAATTTCGTAATAGAAGCGTACATTTCGTTCACAACAATACCCAAATGAAGCGGCTCAAGTTCAGTGTAAAGAGTCTGCACTCATTACAACAAGCCTGTTTTCAGCATTCTCCAACTACTTTTCCTGCAATTGCCACTTCAGCGAGTGCCTTAACCTGTTAACACTCAACTCGTCGACTCGTCGTTGCCATCGATGGCAAATCCCAGTTGTTCATTTTCACTTCACTCAACAACGGCATTTCTTATTTACATGCATTCATTGCATTGTTGTTGCTTTTGTTTTCTTTTTTTTCTATTCTTGTAAAGTTTTCTTCAAATTCAAATGAGTTGTAAATTATTTGCTTGCCAACAATAGAGTTCCTTACTTACAACTCTCTGGTGCTTTACTCATTGACTCCTTTTGTGTAACTATTGTCTGCTTATTGTTGTAGTTGTACTGCGTGTATTTGTTAGTTTGTGGCCGTCAGTGTGGTAATTATTGTTGCTGACTTGTTGGTGATTTGTTTTGTTATTACTATTTGTGTTGTTGTCTGCTGCTGCATTGTGTTGTCATCAACAAATTGGTATTTTGTTGTGGTGTAAGTGACATTTGTTGAGGCAAGTTCAGTTTGAGAGCGAAGGATAATAAGTGAAGATGTCTTTCATTTATTCCTTAGTAAGTGGATCGTCTGGTGAAGCCGACGGTATGGTTGTTACTGAATTTTTTTATTGAATTAAACTAATATCAAACATAAAAAACAAATATTTTTGAAGTTGTTCTCTTAAGGCTTCGTCCTTTCACATAATTAACATTTCAATAGTCATCTCATATACCGATTTTTCACAGGAGTACCCTATTAATAACGTAAACATTCCAACCCGATAACACTAAGTGGATTTGTGGAAAATTTGTGATGACAAAAATTGTATCTTCAGGTTGCCGTCGTTCATCTCATTTGCGGTAACTATTAGTTCTTGGTCACGCCTAACCCGCATATAACAAATAAATCTTACACTACCCTTGTTATCAAGAGTTTTTGACTAAAAGTTAAAACTAAGATTCATACATATATGTATATTTAAAGAAAGTTTCGTTCATCCATTTTACCATATACTTATTTTGAACAAGCATACAAATACTAATGAGATCAAATCAGTTTAGGCAATTAAAATCTTATTGGCACAATAATTAACTATGCAAATTCGCAATTAACTAATTGCCAATTAAAAATATTAATTGATTGCAGAATTCTTCATACACATTCCCAGCAAAACATGCGAATAAAAATTTGATAAAAAGAAACCACTATGGTTTCCTTGATAATATGGGTATAAGATTGACTGGTTATCAGCCTATCTATCCGATTCTGGTATTGAGTTATGCAGTCTCCAGACCTGCTGCCAATGTATTTGGCTAGGTTTTTGCATTTATTCAATGCGGAATTGTTTGGCTCAATTGACGAGGAATATATTAAAAATTGTATTTTAAAATATGTCTGAAATTATCTAAAACTTTATCAGAACTATACATTTATCTCTCTTTGTCTATCTCAATCGACACTTATTTCTTATACTGACTTGAGCATTTAGTGATTGAAAGAATTCCTGTTTGCCCATTCATTAAATGAATCACTTATATAGATAATGCCTAATTTATTATTAGATGACTTGAAAGGAAGTACTGGTATCTTAAACCATTTTATAGAAGATGTAAACTTATTTCTAATGAAAAGAATATTTATAGGTATATATCATATCCAATAACTCAATTTAAGGCCTAATTGTCTCAGTTAATTAATTTGTTTGAATAAGTTAAAACTACACAAATCTTGAGCTAATAAATAGGGTTTCGCTGTTTAATGTATAATCTCTTATTTTTTGAAATTTTTTTATTTTAATTGAGTAACAAATGCCTCAGGTAATTTAATTAACCATTTAGATTTGATGAGTAGAAGATATGTATATTGAATCTCTCACAATTTCAGAGTCAGTTAAGGACCGTTTCCTTGGCTCGGCGTGAAGTGTAGTAGTCTCAGTGTGCATAAGGGTTTTTATACTCTCGCAACATGTTGCACAAAGTATTATAGTTTTGTTCACATAACGGTTGTTTGTGTCACCCAGAAATAAAAGAGTTAGATATGGGGTTTATATATTTATATATATATATATAAATATCCGTCCGTGTGTCCGTGCAAGCGACAACTTGAGTAAAAATTAAGATATCTTAGTGAAACTTGGCACACATATTCCTTGGCACCCTGAAGAGGTTGCTTTCGAAAATGGGCAAAATCGGTCCACAGCCACGCCCACAAAATGGCGGAAACCGAAAACCTATACAGTGTCATAACCTTGCCATAAATAAAATTATGAAAATAAAATTTGGAACATAGGATCGCATTGGGGAGGAGCACCTTTGCATGCAATTTTTTTTTTGAAAAGTGGGCATGACCCTGCCCTGAAATAGGTTTTTTGTATATATCTTGCAAACCAAAAAAACTGTATAAACCAAACTTTCTGCAGTCGTTTCTTTTAGCCATTTCCTTATACAGTCCAAAAATGAAAGAAATCAGATAATAACCACGCCCACCTCCCATACAAAGGTTAGGTTGGAAATGACTAAAAGTGCGTTAACTCATTAAAGAAAAACGTCAGAAACACAAAATTTTGCAGAAGAAATATCAGAAAGAAACTGCACTGAGATTTTTTTTACAAAATATGGCGAGGCGTCGCCCACTTATGGGTCAAAAACCATATCTCAAGAACTAATCTAGTATTTACTACTTATTAATGTTATCTGGAGATAGCTTCGCAATGCCGACTGAGTTGTTTCTATAATCTCATATTGTTCCAGATACTCATTAGAACTGGATTAACCAAATATACATATCTAGTAGATTAGATCATATCCAATCTTATGTAAACTTTTGAATTTCAATAGAAAAAATGTTATATGGAGAATTTTGGAACGACATATTGAGTAAGTTCTTCGCGAAGTAAGAAAGAATGCACAATTATCTTTTAGCTATCGCTAGCAAATCATTAACATAAATAGATCGGAAATTAGAGAGTGAGAACACAAATATTTTCTTAAGGAGTCAAACAATATTTTGTACACCGATAAAATAAATAAATTTCGCGCTGAAAGTGCCATTTTAAGGCTTTTCTACGTAGACTTGTTCGCCTATCGAACTGTAAAACAGACGCTTACAACAATCAGGGCCAGTCACAGATATGAATTATTGTGTGTAACAGTGACATAGTAAACAAGCACCCACATACATATGTGTTAGTACGTGTCATCCATGCCTGGGGGCATTGCAAAAGAGTCAGTGGCGTATATTCAACCAACGCCTTTGTTTAAAGGCGTCGAATAAAAATGTGCGAAGAGTCAAACGGCAAACAGATAGGCATAGAGATAAGTAAATATCAATAAGTCAGTTACTTGTGAGGCGCTGTCTTCCGCTGCATAGAACTTTTTGAAACGGCTGAGCGGATATGGAAAAGCCATTTTTCTTCATTTTATTTGCGAAGCGTGATTTTGTGTTATTGTTCTTTGTCGAATATACATTTTTTATTTTATTTTATTTTTTGCTTTTCCTTGCCCAACTCATTGAGGAAGCATAAATTATTGGAAACAGCCTGAAGGTGGGTTGTTTGACACAATTCTTGGTTGCCAGTACAGATGTGTATACATTTGGGGTGGAATATTTGTGTGTTTTGGTATAAAAGCTACTTAGTGGAAAGTAGGCCAATATTTGCAAGAATGCTATAAATAAATTATGAGATTTTATTGATTATGATAAATAGTTAGGGTTTTCAGTTTATTGAATATTTTTGAGTTTAAGAGATACATTTTAAGTTATTAAGATTTAACTACTTCGAGCCAAATATAATCAGCATACCGAACACTATGCATGCTCGACACAGCGGGAAAACTGTATAAAAGATTACTTAAACCTAGACTCCAAGCGGCTATCAGGGATGCTGGCGGGCTTTCCTCTAGACAACACGGTTTTAGACCCGGTAGGTCAACTTTAGGAGCGATCAAAAGTGTCATCGAAAGCGTAGAAGCCGCACAGCGTAGATGCCATAAATATAAACGAATAGTTTTGCTGGCGACCTTAGATGTCCGAAACGCCTTTAACATTGCGAGATGGGTGGATATGATCGACGCTCTAGAGAAGAACTTTAGGATCCCCGAATACCTCAACACGGTTTTGCGGAGCTACCTCAGTAACAGGAAACTGTTATACCAGACAAGAGAGGGAACACGTCAAATAGCGGTCACGTCAGGCGTAGCACAAAGATCCATTCTAGGCCCAGACCTGTGGAATATTAGCTATGATGACATATTCAAACTAGAAATGCCAGACGAAACTTATCTTATTGGCTATGCAGATGATATCGCGGCAGTCATTACAGCGCGAGACACAGAAGAAGCCCGAAGAAAGCTGAATCAAGTCATGATTAGGACGTCATGCTTGCGTTGATTCACACAATCTCCAGCTCGCCACAGAAAAAACAGAGCTACTACTGCTAACAAACAAGCATATACCTCTAGAAGTTAGTATGCAAACGACTACGAATATTCTAAGGACACAAAAAACAGTGAACTACCTGGGTATAAGACTGGACCCCAGATTAACCTTCTGGACACAAATCCAGCACACCGCAGGAAAGGCAGCGAAAACCTTGGGAAGTGATTGCAGATTAATGGCGAATATTGGGGGGCCCACCAAAGAAAAGAGAAAGCTAATAATGTCAACCACTATTAGCGTTTTACTATACGGAGCAGAGATTTGGGCTGATGTGCTAAAAAGGGAGAATCGGCATAAAGTATTGGCCAGAGTGCACCGGACTGCAGCTCTAAGAGTCGCTAATTTTAATTTTAATTTTAATTTTAATTTTAATTTTTTAATTTTAATTTTAATTTTAATTTTAATTTTAATTTTAATTTTAATTTTAATTTTAATTTTAATTTTAATTTTAATTTTAATTTTAATTTTAATTTTAATTTTAATTTTAATTTTAATTTTAATTTTAATTTTAATTTTAATTTTAATTTTAATTTTAATTTTAATTTTAATTTTAATTTTAATTTTAATTTTAATTTTAATTTTAATTTTAATTTTAATTTTAATTTTAATTTTAATTTTAATTTTAATTTTAATTTTAATTTTAATTTTAATTTTAATTTTAATTTTAATTTTAATTTTAATTTTAATTTTAATTTTAATTTTAATTTTAATTTTAAATTTGCCAAATACTTTCCTACAGGCTTGCTTTAGCTTACCTACAACAACTACTACAGATTGTTACAACTTTACGCCACACTTCAACACTAGACGTTGAATATGCATATTTATCAAATTACCTTACAAATATATGCACATTCACGCTTAACAATTTACCCAGTATAAGTAAATATATATGTATAAGTGTATGCATGCGTCAAGGAAGATGTATGCATGTTGCACATTGTACCATCAAAATCACTTAGAATTGCAAATTCATCATTTCGTGGCGAGTGCGGCTACCGAAGTGCGACACCATCCAATATACTAGAATCCGGTTGCATATTAAACTAACGTTTATTGTCACTTTTGTTTGTGGCTGCATGCAAATATTGTCGCAGCTAATCAGAAAACAAAATGGAATTGTGCAACTTGCTGTCAAAATGTCCTGTTATGGCGAAGTGTGCAACTCAGACACAACTTTGCACTGGACTTTTGACATTTGCGCCAACACTGACACGACTCGACTTGACTGCGAGCAGACTGCGGGCAGTGCAGACATTGCTTGACACCACTGAAGATTACAAGTGAGCATAAAAAAGTTAGTTGCCGGCAAGTTGTGGTTGAGTTCAAAAAGGATAAGAATTTAATTCCTTTGTGGCTGCTTCATATTTGCATTATTTTGTGATGAACAAAAAGTTCTAAAAGTCTTTAAAGCTTATGCTTGAAAGCTTTAATGCTTTTTTTGCATAAAATAATTTATGATTTTCTGTGAACTTGATAAAAATCAGCTACGCCCACAGCCGAATTCACTGCACGCACGCATGCGGAAAATTCTACGCAGCTGCTGTCATAACTTGGCCTCTAATTAACTGTTAATCCAACATAATTAGCGTATTTTTAAATTAATTTAATTAGCACAATGAGAAACTCCACCCCACACACCACGCTCTCTGCTACCTACACCAACGCGCAATCGTGTAATCCCTCAATTCGCTTTATAGCACACCCTTCTTCGCCCACATCCACCTAATTAATTTCATGTTTGTCGAGCCATCACGTCATTGCGGCAACTTAGTGTTACGTATACGCCAGCGTGGCTGAAAAAATTCTATATTTTTTTTATTTGTGCAAGCGAAACCACACGGATTATGACGTAAATGCATGACTCCGCAAATCATAATTTTGTTATTATTTTTTATTTATTTATTTAATATTTTCATGACATTTATAATGCGATAAAGGTGCTGTGTTGTGCTGTGTTTATATTTGTATTTAATTTTTTGTTTAGAATCGCAAATAAACACTGTTATTGATATTGCAATTCCTGCAAATTAATTTCGAATAGGTGTTTAATTAATTTCTTTATATCATTTTAGTATAGAAAACGAAACAAAATAATAGCATGAAAGCTAAAATACAAATAATTAATCAAATTTAATAAATGGGTAGGTTGGTAGGTAAAGTGGATGTCGATCGACGCACCTAGGCCTTAGGAGGCCCACTGTGATACCACCGAGAGTGGGATGCTTTCTTACTACCAAGTGCTATTTCTGACATATCGTCGAGGAAACCGCGACCGATAGTTGCCATTCTTTTTCTATACAAAGCTTTGCATCCGCATAGAAGATGTTCAACAGTTTCTTCTTCTTCTTTTATTTCTTTACAGCTCCTGCAGTAATCATTGTACGGTATCCCCAATCTGCAGGCATGTATCCCAATCAAACAGTGTACGTTAGTACGTTAGATCTCCTATACCACTCCTTTTAAATTTCAACCATCGGCAAATTTATCCATATTCCAGTCAGGCCACGTTTGTCTGCTTGTTGAGCAAGTCAGGGATTCCTTCCACTAAGACTGAGCCAACTCTATTACATATTTGTCGATTAGGTGTTTACATGTGGTCAAAGGCATCCATCCTCCTTATCGAGTTCTAATTGTAACGTGGTGCCCAATCTGACAAGTTTATCTGCTTCACAGTTACCTGGAATATCGCAGTGTCCTAAAAATCATTGCAGATTTATCGTAAAATAGAAAGCTAGTTCTATTAACAGCACAAGGTATTCCTTCACTAACTTCGAAAAAACTTTAGAGACTTTAGTGATTTTAAAGCCGCTTAGCTGTCTGTGAATATAAATATGTTTTTTGTTGTAAGCACCTTTCTTGCAGAACAAGAATGATTTCTTTAATTGCAGCATCCTCTCTACATACATATATTTACTTTCTGATTTGTATACTTTCTATACTCCTTAATACGAATTTCTTTTCAATTATTGGCCACCAGACCAATATACCATATCATTTAACAACTGCCTTGTATAGTTAATATTAATAAACGTAAATCTGAAGGCGTTTTCTTTTCTAAAAAAAGAATATAATATTTGTTCTGCCCTGTACTCGGATTTTCAAATTATAAGTGAGAGTTGACTAGCATAATAGGAAAATATTTTTTGTTCTTTTATCATGTAAAACCATTTTTAACATTTTTATCGAGAAAAGAAAACGCCATAAGATTTACGTTTAAATTTTTTAATATCGGAGTGGAACCAAAAATTTTAGTATGAATAACAAGTCGTATGTCATATTTTTGTCATCATTTCATTTAAATTTCTTGGTATAAAATTGACATTTGACATATTTTTTTATTTTCAACTTTTTGGGTTTACCTCAAATATTGTTAAGTTCCTTTCAAAATGCGGTTTTCAATGTGTCAAACTTAATGACATTTATTATTGTCGAAATGAATGAATAATTTATATTTTCTGGAAATGTCATAAATTTAATTTATCTGTTAATTCGGCAGTCTAAATTGGATATACATATGTACATATATCATATATGTACTCTCTTTCTTCTATATATATATTTTCAAAATTGCAAACCATATTTCTCTCATAACACGCTCTTGTATCCTTCGGCAAGTATCATTTTTATTATGTCCTTATCATAATCGTTTCACCATTTTGAGTTGAAAGCAAATTCACTTAATCGTACCTTAAGTGAAAATCATTATGAGTATTTGTGTGGGTACATACATATATATTTCTAAGTGCGCGATTTAAGCTACTCCTACGAAGCAGGATAAATATGAAAACTTGCTGGTGCTGTGAGAGAACATGAGCAATGGAATAATTGAAAATCAAATTAAATTTTATTCTGTACAGTTATACCTTTGTAAGTAAGCTTAGGTGTACATATTGTGTTGGTGTTGTAATTTTGTTGGAGAAAAGTTTCAAAAAGCACTGAATGGGTAAAAATATGAAAGAGAAGTTGAAAGTGTAGCAAGGGAGGTAAATGTTGTTTAGCTCTTACTCTTATGTACAAATATCTGGAAGATGATTACAAATTTAATAAAAAGAGAGAAAAAGATGCTACACTGTTAAGGACATTTAAAAATAGTAACATAAATACCTAAGCTGTGCATAAAGTGGTCAATATTTCTGAAACCAAAATAGCGATATGCCTTTCAATTGCCTGTCGTGGGCAGATAAGGTTGAATTTTAGTTCCAGGGCTTCTTTAGTAAACGCTATATATATTACCATGTGAGAAGAAGAATAATGCAGTTTAGACGCTAGACGGAAACACCAAGTGAAGCCAGGTCACTTTGCACTTGGTCTTTCCACCGAAGTGGAGGTCGTCCTCTTCCGCGGCTTCCTCCAGCGGGTACTGCATCGAATACTTTCAGAGCTGGAGTGTTTTCTTCCATCCGTACAACATGACCTAGCCAGCGTAGCCGCTGACTTTTTATTCGCTGAACTATGTCAATGTCGTCGTATAAATCGTACAGCTCATCGTTCCATCGTCTGCGGTATTCGCCGTTGCCAATGTTTAGAGAACCATAAATCTTGCGCAAAACCTTTCTCTCGAAAACCTCAAGAGTCGTCTCATCGGATGTTGTCATCGTCCACGCTTCAGCGCCATACATCAGGACGGGAATAATGAGCGACTTATAGAGTTTGATTTTGGTTCGTCGAGAGAGGACTTTACTTTTCAATTGCCTACTCAGTCCAAAGTAGCACCTGTTGGCAAGAGTGATTCTGCGTTGGATTTCAAGGCTGACATTGTTGGTGTTGTTAATGCTGGTTCCCAGATAAACGAAATTATCTACAACTTCAAAGTTATGACTGTCAACAGTGACGTGGGAGCCAAGACGCGAGTGCGCTGACTGTTTGTTTGATGACAGGAGATATTTCGTCTTGTCCTCATTCACCACCAGACCCATACGCTTCGCTTCTTTATCTAGTCTGGAAAACGCAGAACAAACGGCGCGGTTGTTGCTTCCGATGATATCAATATCATCGGCGTACGCCAGGAGCTGTACACTCTTGTAGAAGATTGTACCTTCTCGGTTTAGCTCTGCAGCTCTTATAATTTTTTCCAGCATCAGGTTAAAGAAGTCGCACGATAGTGAGTCACCTTGTCTGAAACCTCGTTTGGTATCGAACGGCTCGGAGAGGTCCTTCCCAATCATGACGGAGCTTTTGGTGTTGCTCAACGTCAATTTACACAGCCGTATTAGTTTTGCGGGGATACCAAATTCAGACATCGCGGCGTAAAGGCAACTCCTTTTCGTGCTGTCGAAAGCAGCTTTAAAATCGACAAAAAGGTGGTGTGTGTCGATCCTCTTTTCTCGGGTCTTTTCCAAGATTTGGCGCATGGTGAATATCTGGTCAGTTGTCGATTTTCCAGGTCTAAAGCCACACTGATAAGGTCCAATCAGTTTGTTGACGGTGGGCTTTAGTCTTTCACACAATACGCTCGATAGAACCTTGTATGCGATATTTAGGAGGATGATCCCACGGTAATTGGCGCAGATTGTGGGATCTCCCTTTTTATGGATTGGGCAGAGCACACTGAGATTCCAATCGTCAGGCATGCTTTCTTCCGACCATATTCTACAAAGAAGCTGATGCATGCACCTTATCAGTTCTTCGCCGCCGTATTTGAATAGAACGGCCGGTAATCCATCGGCCCCCGCCGCTTTGTCGTTCTTCAAGCGGGTAATTGCTATTCGAATTTCTTCATGGTCGGGTAATGGAACATCTATTCCATCGTCATCGATTGGGGAATCGGGTTCGCCATCTCCTGGTGTTGTACTTTCACTGCCATTGAGCAGGTCGGAGAAGTGTTTCCTCCATAATCCCAGTGTGCTCTGGACATCCGTTACCAGATTACCTCCTCGGTCCCTACATGATAATGCTCCGGTCTTGAAACCTTCTGTCATCAAAAGGGGGGTTTCTCATCCGAGGCTCGGTGTTTGTTTTCATTGGGGAGATTTTTTTTACGTGGTGGGTCCCAAGCCCTACGCACAACCGCAGAAGCGGGCTTCGCCTTCTCACTTTAGCTCGCCTCCAAACGGATGTCTGTTAGCTACCCAGGGGATACTTGGTCTAAAACCGGAAGTCGTGAGCTGCTTGAGTCATATGCAAAAGAATCGTTCCTGGCCACTCCCAAGTGAATGGCAATCAGAAACTTTCCTCACTTGCGTGAACTTCTACATATGACCCCATCCATCAGATATAATCTGAATATATATAAATATACATATATGTGAATATTTTTCACTTCTTATGAGACATTCATTTTCCTTATAATGTACATATATGAGGAACCAAGGAATAAATTTCCAATCCACCTTTTTATTATCGGCCAATTGGTTGATAATATAGTCGACAGATACACCTATATTGGTGATCATGATAAACTATGTTTGCCTTTACTCTAACGAAACTGAAAACTGCTCGAAACCATCTCAGGTGCCACTTTTGATGTTTAGGAACTACTTTCAATACCAACGACCATGTTTTGTGAATAAAACACATTATCTAAGAGAATTCTTTCATAAAATAAACTTAAAAATTCTCGAAGCACCTGATCTAGACAAAAAATAAGTAATATCATTTCATGTGGTTTATCTTTACTGCTGTCGTCACTTACTTGATTACAATGATATTGGTAACAATACTCGTAAAAGCTTGTTAGATTTTTTATCTCCGTTTTTCATTTATGTTGAAATTTTCGAGGTCGAATTTGTTGATAAATAGATATAAAATTAGTGTAAGTAAAAAAAGTTACAAATTACAAAAATAAGGTGACGCTCCAATTTTTATGAAGTTGTTTGATTACAGATAAAGTTACTATGTTCAGAGAATTATTAGATTATAGATATTTTGATTGTGGGCTAGTTTAGCTGTATATTATAGATTTTTGATATTTTCGAACACAGATATAGTTATACTGTAAATACTGCTTCCTATAGTTAATACGATCTGTCGAATAATTGTTAAAATATAGTTTGGTAATTTTAACGGAGTTTGACCGCCAAATTATTCTGAAAATCCTAGCAATTCTTAGTGACGTTTACTCATCTGTCAAAAAACTGCTTCGGGTACTCTTTATTATAATTTCTTGTCACTAAAAAAACTAAACATAACGTGGTTAAATATCGATTAAATAATATTTCTTACGCTATTCTATAAACTTGATAAGAATAATGTAGAAATTCAGTTCTTCTCATTCTCGCAAAAGTTTATTTTTTACTAAAATCATAGCATTTTGTGGTTTAATTGGTTTAAATTCCGCTTAAGAGTTACTTTTTTTCAAAAATTAATATATGTGACCTGGTCTACGGAAAGGGGGCTTAGGTGTCAAAAAATCAATTTTCACTTTTTAGTTGATTCGGATGGAAGATGAGATGTTTTTTCACGTGATAGAATCCAAAAATTCATAACTTGTTTCGCACGTTAGCTCCCTTTTCGTAGACCAGGTCACATATAATAATATAGTATATTCAATAATAAATACCAGATGTACAATGAACCCACAGCAACTTATCGTCGAGTTTAATACGCGAAGGCGGACGAAAACGAAAACAATTTGTAAACTGTTTTTCGATGAAGTCCTTATTATAGTAAAAATTGGATATAGAGGTTTAAATATTTCACATATCGACATTGGTTTGATTTATCGTAAATAAAGTAAATAAATGTTTTTACGAAATTTTCGAGTATAATAATTCGGCCAAAGATCTTTTCAAGGTCTAGAGAGTGATACATCGGTAAGATAATTCGATACCAATAATTTCCCATGTCAAATCTCTAAATTTTATTTTATGTTAAATGTAGCTGAAAAAAGCAGTTTTAGAAGAAATTCTTCTATTCTTCATCAACGCTCGTAGTTACATCGAGAAAGGGGAAATTTCTGTATATGAATATCGCCACTAGAAAATGTTAGATTTCAGAGAATTCTCTTAACTCAATTATTATTAGTCATCCTCTATATAATGGTGTAGCGAAATAACAAGGGATTATCCCAGAGTAGAAACTTTCATTTAATGTAAGTATTGGGTAGCTGAGCGTTTCATTACGCATAATTGGAAGCTTAGTCTCAACAATAATTACAGTTTTTAGGCTATTCTAGAACTGTTCAAGCAGAATGATCTGTATTGTAATAAAACAGTTAATTTAATGTTTTGAAATCTTAAAAACAAATCGAAATAGTGAAAAGGTGTTATGAACTTAAGGTATCTCAAAATTACTTAATTTGGTCCCGCTTTATATTACAATAGTAAACATATATCATGATAAGAGCCATATGGGTGCTAAATGAATTGACGATCTACATGGACAGTTGAATCTGACGCAATCTCAGCAATCACTGAGACAATACTACTACTTGCTTGACTCTTCAAAATCAGAGTGCATCGTACGAGATCTACTATATAGGTATTTTTTTCGATAAAGTTCTCTGGATCAATGTGAGGTGGAATCATTTTCCAGCATTGTTTTTGACATGCCCACTTTTGTTATTCAAATGTCTCACTCTCTTTAGGTACCTAAGTGAATTATCTACTTTAATTAGTCATCCTATACCGTTTTCGAACATGAGTTACTTGATCAATTAACCGGCCTTTCCTCGATTAAAGCGCTGATTTAGATCGATATACCACAAAAAAAAGTATTGTACTACATTAATATTTAATTGAATACAAATTGAGTTGAAACTGAAATGCTGCACTACGGGTCCACGAAATTTGGTTGTAATTATTGATAAAATAGTAATCAGCTGATGAAGCTTACCAACATCTTATGAACAGAAAAAAAAACAAAATTGTATGACAGCTGATCGTTAATCGAGTAGCCGGCTGTGCGAAAGGGAAAAACTGTTTTTCTAAATTATAACCTCAATGTGTTAATTTGGCCTGTGCGAAAGGGCTATTAGATGTTTTGTGACCAACTCAATATATGAGAAATTATTGCAGCACAAAGTAGATACATATGTAGATTGTAGGTGTGATCTCTCAACTAGGAATTTGTCGTAATAACATTGTTTTATCCTAGTCTCTTGGGATGAACCTATAATAATATCATGAAATGGTAATTGAGAATATGTTTTGCATAACTTGGCGATTGGAAATGATAATCTTCTATTAGAACTCTGATAAAACTGATTCGAAGAACAATTTGATAGCATCATAACGGTATTTATATATGTATGTATGTATATATATATGTAAGATGAAGTCTCTTCAGCCTAACCTACCTATATTTTTTGTTGCTGCTGTCACGGGCCTTCATTTGTAGCTACTATATTTGTATGCTTATTAGGAAAAGATTTTAACAAAAACAAAAAATACAAATTAACAATTATTTATATTATAGCTTTATGAATTTATTAAATGTTAGTATGTTAGCAGCATCCAAAAGATTTTAAAAAGAGATGTGGGCGTTCAAATTGAGAGTAATTGCGATTGTCGCACACATACATACATATCTACACTATACTATATAATTATGCGGTATATATGTTTGTATGTATGTGTGTATGTATTTAAAGACATTTACGTCTGCATTCCCATAGCAACTCTTACATAAGAGCAGCGCTTCAACCAGTTATGCAGCTATGCTCTGCTCAGCACGGCTTTGCACTGTTATTTCCAATGCCGCCATGAAATTCGAGAATAAAAGTTAAATAACCTGATTTCGAAGCAAGGTTTGCCAAGCACAAGAAGGAATACCAAAACAAATGAAATGAAAAGCAACAACAACAAAAAACGATTATTTTTGAGCCAAGCGCATTTTGAGTGTGTATGTGTGTGCGTGTTTACCGGCTCGCATACATTGGCGTATGACCTAGGCGCAACAACACACTAATAAAATACCGGGAAATACTGGGAAATATTTAATAGCAAGCGAACATGTTCGCTCGCAACATGTTCACGCACTTTCGAACAGGTTCGTTGAATTATGTGCGTCGATTTGTAGAAATTCCGATGCATTCGCCAAAATACTGGGCTTCGTACAAATGTATACCGTAGATAGTATTTTGTATCTGTGCAGTACACTAACAAGCATACATACATACAGACAACAACAAACTCCGGTTGCGCGTTGTGTTGCGTCGCTGGCTCGACGCTGTTGGACCGATTTCACACAGGCAATTTTTGTTGCGGCAATTCTTAACTTTATAGGAGAGGGGGCGACGAAGAGAGGAGAATTTCTCTCTCTTTCGCTTCCCTTGGTCGCCCCCTCTCCTATAAAACTAAGAATTGCCGCAACAAAAATTGCCTGTGTGAAATCGGTCTTGGGGCTGCTCATGGCTCACTCGCTTGTCTGAGTCTGTCTGTCTGGCCGTCTGCTTCGCATGTAGGGGCTACAGCGCCGCCAAAGTAGTCAACAACGAACAGCACTCGTGGATAGTTGTTTGCTTGCGGTATTTTATAATAAATTTTTTTCGAAAATTTCTCGGCGTAAACTAAAGTAAACTGAGCAGAGATTTGATTTGTTGTTTATGAATACGGTTAGGAAATACGACAATAACGCGAGTGCGAAACGGCAAAAGTGAAAAGTGTATTTTGTTATTTTATTTAAATGGTAATTGAGAAATTAGAATTAGTAAAAACAACAACAAAAAAAAACAAAAAACAACGGTACAACTTGCCTTTTTAAGAAATTATTGCTCTAGAAGGCAAACTAACAGCAATTGATGTGTGTGTGTGTACGAGTATGTGTGTCCATTTGTTAATGGGAACGATTTGATTAAAAGGCTGATAGAAGTGATTGAATATTTGTGTGGCAAAAGTGTTGATTGCAGCGTAGTATCACTTGCATACTTGCTCTTTACATACGAACAAGAGCGTTGGCTGCAAGTGGTGCGTAAATGCAGAGTTGGAACTGTAATTGAGTGTTTGCATTAAGAATTAAGCTATGAACAGGCGATTAGTGAATGAGCAAGAAATTTATTAACAAAAAACTTCTATGGATTGAAAATATTACAAATGAAATAAGCGTGATTTGAACTCCTTTGAGTACATTTTTACATATATATATAGGTTAAAAAGACTCTATAAAATAAATAATAAAAAAAGTTATTAATTAAATGAACAAACATTCTAATTTAATCTGCAAATGTGAAATGAAAATATTATAATAAATGAGCATAATACAGTTGAACTTCCATAACTCGAACTTCAACAACTCGAAGTTCTCCATAATTCGAACTATTGAATTGGCAATAGAAGTCAAAATTCATACAAATTACCTTCTGTAACTCGGAGGTCTCTATAACTCGAAATTTTTTTTGTGGATTATGGTGATTCGAGTTAGAGAAGTTCCACTGTATTTTATTGGAATACTAGAATAGCTACTAAAATGCATGTATGACATACGAGAATTAATAATCTGATTGGAATTTTGTTTCTCAAAGACTTTGTGCCGTTTGTTGACACCAATTTACATAAGAGAAACAAACAAAATATTTATGCAATTTCTAGTTCTTTAGTTTGCAGCAAAAAATTCAACCAAAATCCCACCAGTCTAATTCTAATTTAAAATTGTTTACTGCATCAGAAACCTTACAAAATTGTACACTTTTGAGATAACGCTAAATTACAGTATTTGCTTTAGGGAAAAAATATTTTTTCTTAAAATTTTTTTGTTAAAAATCTACTACTATTTTATCGAATTTATATATAACATATTAAATAAAAGAAATGTCTGACTATATGTATGAATACCGCTTTTCAATGAAACATCAAGTTTTCTAGTTATTTTACAATAAAATTTAATTTTTCAATTTTCTTGATAAGCAAATCTCACTCAAAGCAAGGGGTGGCGAACTTCCTTTACTCGACTTTGGTGCGTAACTACTAAGCGTAACGGCTTTTCAAACTTACAACTTCAAATGAATGACATGGCTTTTATCAAGAATTTCCGATATATCATATTTATTTTTTTAAATCACCGTTATAACGCAAATATTTGAAGTTATAAAGTTAATTCACACATTTTCAATAAATACTCACTGTTGACTCTACGTTTATTCTAGTTATGATATATAGTATTCTAATTGGATTTCACTAATTCCCGATTTTGTTGGAAAAGGTGGTAAAATAAATTGAATGAGCTGTAAAAAATCGTAATTGGTAACTGAAAAATCATTATTTTCGATTTTTTATTAAATAATTCCTATGAAATTATTGTCCAACCTGTGAAAAAAAGACTTAGGTCTCAGCTTCATATCAAGCCTTAAACTTTGAATTATGATAAATTAAACATTAGTCAACAATAATATCTTAATTTTCACAAGATTTTTACAGATTTATTGTCTTCGTAGTCAATTTTATTCAATCTATGAATAATATATAATAGTATAAGCATGTTCTATGATTAATTAATTCTGATGTTGATTAATTTTCTGCACTCTTTTACATATTTATAGTCCTTAAGTTGATATCCAAATACAGTTGGACTTCCATAACTCGAACTTTAACAACTCGAAGTTCTCCATAAATCGAACTCTTGAATTGGCAATAGAAGTAAAATTTCATACAAATTCCTATCCGTAACTCGGAAGTCTCACTAACTCGATTTTTTTTTTAATTTATAATGAATCGAGTTAGAGAAGTTCAACTGTTGTTTGTGACATTCAGCATATGTATAGTTTCTCAGAATATTATTTACAGTTCCCAAGATCAGAAATATGTATATTTGAGTTCAAGTTGAGAACTATAGGTTTCTTAAATTGGGAAACTTTGTCTTAAATAAATGTGATCTTGGGTTGAAATGAAACGTTTCTTCATCTGATGACCTATTTGGAATAGGGTTCTACGATTTGAGAAACCGGAAGGTGTTCAATTTGAGCTTTAATTTGAATTTCTAAATGTGTAGTGAGATCAATTTATTTATCTATCAATATTCAAGAATATGGAAACTAAAAACAACTTAACATGATCCATGACAATATTCTCGATCGAATTTTTCATAAAACTTTTGAGCAATATATGTAAAACTTATAAATAAAGTTTGTATTACTCTCAACCTCGATATTTAACACTAATACACATGAGTAGGAGCGTAAATGGTTCTCCGGTTTGTTGAAAGTATGGAATATTTAAAGAAATATTTTCACAGGTTGGTGACTTTTTGGTTTTTTAAGATGCTGCTAGATACTAAGATATATGTAAAGTTCAAACGAATCCAGTGTAAATTGTCGAGTTACAAGTTTTAAAATATTTTAAAAATGTAATAGCCTGAAATGAAATTTTAATCTTTTTGCAGTTAAATTTTTTAACAAAATGTAAATATATATGATACCATTTCTTTTATTCAGTAACAAAATAACTATTTAATTTGCAATCAATCTTTCATATATTAAATTTTAAATTTTTTTTTTTTTTTAATTGTTGTGATAATTTCAATATTTTTCCTTTATAAAATTTCATTATATTTTAAATAACATGTTTTGTAGGTTATGTCTGTATTTCGATGTACAATAAAATTTCAAGTATTTTTTTTTAAGTTATTAAAATTGTGTTTTGACGAAATACAAAAAAAAAAAATAAATGTTTTTGTATATAAAGATAATTAATTTTCTCTAGGGTCAAGCACTGGTCGATTAAATCGATTTTTTAATATCGATCTTGGACATTTGTATCAACATTAACCCAACAAAATATTTTTAGAGAACTTATTCTCAACTGAAAATGTCACTTTTTGAGCCGAATTCTCGACATTTGCGGGAAATTTTGCTTTTCTTTTTTAATTCCAAGAAAAAGTGCGGCTGAGGCTCATCGTGAAGTGAAAGAAGCCTTAAATTTACAAAAAAAAAAAACGGCGGTAGCAAAGTTGTAGACCCATTATTTATAACTAAAATTTAATTTTATAAAGTTTTTTTTTTTTTTTGTTATTTATTTATTAAATTATTTTTTTCCACAAAACTTTATACATATTAATATACAATATATTTTTTTTAATTCGGTTATTATATTTTTGTGAATGTTTTACATATAGATAATGGATTCACAAATTTCTACTGTAGGTTATATAAGTACATAGCATTTATATATCAGAAATTATTTCATTTAAATCTTTTTAATAGTAAAACAACATAAAAACATGATTAACTTAAAAAATATGTTTCTGTAGTTTTACTATAAATTATTTAAAAGTTTAAATTCTTTTACTTTTTTGTTTTCATTAAATACTTTTGTGTGAATTTGAATTTTTGCAATTCAGAATCTTGGAAAAATATAAAAATTAAGATAAGGAAATTTAAATTATAAAATTTATTATTTTCCAGAATTTTATGAATATTTTGTAAGTTAATTATAATACAAAAATATATTAATATTATATGTACATATTTAGACAACTTTACAATGCCCCAAAACTTAACACCTTTTCAAACAGAATTTCATTGTTCACAGTTCTTCATAAGCTTTCCAATGAATCAGTTGGCTATTAGGCGGTTTTAAAGTGATTTTTATATTTTTTACAAATTGTTTGTTTCCCTTATAAAGAACGACGTTTGTGTTGAAGGAAGCGCGCCGTATGACATGTTTGGAATTGTAAGCGAAAAATATTGAAATTCCATATGTGTTGCCACCAACACGCAACAACAAATGCTTGAGTGGCATAGAATGCATATGCAAAGTGATAAACATACAGAAAATATATTTATAAATACATATTGTTTAACTTTATACACACATAATTACATATGTACATATGTGCATGCAGTTAAAGACAATTAATGGCGAAAAGTAGTAAAGAATTTCAATAATAAACACACATACAAGCATACACTTAGAAGGTAAGCCACATAAAAGAAAGAACAATTGTGCGAATCAGCAGGCAGAAGAATGCGTTTTGCAACAACAACAACAACAACAACACAACCACCCACAAACAGTCATATGAACATTTAAATATTAACATGCTTGCCATCATTTAACGCTCAACATACATACAGCCATAAGCTTATATGTATGTATATGTGAGTGTGTGTATGTATTTGTGCTGCGCGCATAAACACACTGAGCGTTGAATTATTGGACAGCCAGTAAACCTCCGAGAATGTTGCTCAATGTGCAGCGAACTGAAGCATGAACGGCTGACTGCATTTATGTTTGAGCGTATGTATGTATGTGTGCGCGTGTGTGCGCAAATCTCTGAAGGCGAAGCATGGGCTTGCATTGCGAAGATAGTTGGAAAAGCAGATAAGAAAAAATGTTGTGCAGAAAAAACAGCAATAATAACAAAAACAACACCAAAATTTAACAACAACAACAATAAAAAGTGAACAAACAACAACAACAAAATTGACAGCAACAACAAGAAACACCAAAAATTACAAAAACAACAGAAATTGTCAGAAAAAAAGTAAAAAAAACGCAGATTATGCAGCATGGAAATCATACATATATACATATGTACATATATACTTCTATGAATGCATACATATGTATAAGTACTTGCTGCCAACAATTTTGAAGACAGCTCAATATGAAGAAGAATATCGAAAATGATATACTACACACAAGTATAGCGCAATGGCTAAAGAAGCAGCAAACTCGCTTGTATGCGAAGAAGACTTGTTTTTTAGGCCTGTCTGTCTGCTGGTGGCACAGCACAGCACCATGCCCATATCAAGCAAGCACATATACTCATGAAACACACATACACACACACATGTACATATTAACCATATCAGTTCGCTTGTTTGTAAGCACATTGTAGCATTACTTGTTTCTTGAGACCGTTCCATGGTGTTGTAAAACCGGTTCTGCTAATCAATGGAGCTCTAATGATCGCTGCAATTGTCTGTGAAGCGATTTTTGTTTGAATGAAGAATAAGAAGAAGAAGAAAAAAGAGTTAATACGCCTTTTGTTGTTGTTGGCATTAAAGTAACAAGACAAACAAACAAACATAACAAGAATTCCTTAAGTTTAGGTAGTAAATGTGGCCATATAAGAATGCTAGGCATATGAAAGCAGTCATAAGCTATGACTTAAGCAATTGTCTGTATTACAATACATTATGTATATGAAAATTAATTTTTGGCACGTTTTCAAGCGTAAGTCGAAAGCTTCGTTTGATTTTCATAATACTTCTTTGACTTTAACCATTTGCGGTGGCCTAATATTGCTTAGTTGCTGTTAATATAGACAAAGCAGTGTCATTGTTTTAGTCATAACACATAAGTTGTTGTACAACAATGGTTTATTAGGCATAAATAATATTTTTTATAGATTTATTTGAAAAATGTCATAACGGTATTTTGTTAAACTTTCACATAAGATATATGACATTCCATATAAAGTGTATGATTTTTGATTGAAAGTTTGGTACAGTTATTTTGCGGACCATATTATTAGTAGGATTTTGTCTTTCCTTTTCCTTTTTATTTGTGCTAAGAGAAAATATGGGTGTAACCGAACATTTTATACTCTCGCAATTTATTTATTTAACTTTATTTATATTATATAATACACAATTTTACCCACATATTCGTCATATATATTGTATAAAGTCCATTGAAAGTTGGAAACCATAATATTAGGTTAGAAGCACCGAGGTCCTCGTGTTCGATATATGGGGCCTTAAAAACCTATGGCCCGATTGCGGCGATTTTTAGAATGGGGCTGCCACACTATAAACATAGTATTTGTGCAAAGTTCTGCGCCGATATCTTCACTAGTGCTTACTTTATATATTGTAAAGTAAACGATTCAGATTGTCTTCAAAGTTCTGGTATATAGGAAGTAGGCGTGGTTGTGAAGCGATTTGGCCTATGTAAGAAAACTATTACAAACCAAGTTTCATTGAAATCGGTCGAGTAGTTCCTGAGATATGGTTTTTGACCCAAAAGTGGGCGACGCCACGCCCATTTTCCATTTTGTGAAAAAATCTGAGTGCAGCTTCCGTCTGCTATTTCTTATGTGAAATTTAGTGTTTCTGACGTGTTTCGTTAGTGAGTTAATCCACTTTTAGTAATTTTCAACCTAACTTTTGTATAGGAGGTGGGAGTGGTTGTGATCCGATTTCTTTCATTTTTGGACTGTATTAGGAAGTTGCTAAAACAACGACTTCAGAAAGTTTGGTTTATATAGCTCTATTGGCTTGCGAGATATGTATAAAAAACTTAGTAGGGGGCGGGGCCACGCCCACTTCCCCAAAAAAATTACATCCAAATATGCCCCTTCATAGTGCGATCCTTCTTACCAAATTTTATTTCTATAGCTTAATTTATAGCTTAGTTATGGCACTTTATGTGTTTTCGGTTTTCGCCATTTTGTGGGCGTGGCAGTGGACCGATTTTGCTCATTTTCGAAAGCAACCTTCCTATGGTGCCAAGAAATAAGTGTGCCAAGTTTCATCAAGATATCTTAATTTTTACTCAAGTTACAGCTTGCACAGACGGACGGACGGACGGACGGACAGGCAGACATTCGGATTTGAACTCCACTCTTCACCCTGATCACTTTGGTATATATAACCCTATATTTAACTCGTTTAATTTTGGGTGTTACAAACAACCGTTATGTGAACAAAACTATAATACTCTCTTTAGCAACTTTAGTTGCGAGAGTATAAAAAGTACCTTTCAAAGCCCTTAATATGGTATCTAAATACTTTATTAACATTTAAAAAATTTTGTAAATAGAAATTAAAACTTTATTTAAAGATTTTAGATTTAAAGTTTTCTATATATGAAGAAGATATTCTATATCTATTCTGTAACATCTTTAAAACTAACAATGAACTTCATTACAAAAGCATAAGATAGATTATAAATGTTTAACAAATATATTACAGAAATAATATAAAATTGTATAATTGCTTTAGAATAGAATATAATAGAATAGAATTGTATGAATTTACGTGATTTAAATTTTAAATCGAAATTTCTTTTAAAAAATAATCAAATTCTGATTTACATATATTTTAGAAAATTTCATTAATATTCGTCTCAGACAGCACCCTTAATTGAGTCAATTAAATTAACCGGGCCTTGCTTAATTAAATCGTTTATTTAGATCGATTTACCATATAAATCTTATTTTACTACATTAATTCAAAATCGAATACAAATCGAGTTGAAACTGGAAACCAACTCAGCTGTGTTTATTTATAAATTAGCAATACCGATAGTTGTCCTCGCTGGAAATTTGGTAGTGATTACTGATAAAATTGCACTCTAAATGTATAAAAGCTGATCGTTAATCGAGTAGCCGGTTGTGCGAATGGTAAAAGCCTTCTCAATTATAATCTTAATGCATTAAATTATTTTGGCTGTGCGAAAATGCTATTAACCCAAAATTTGATAATTGACTACATTAAAGCGTAGTTTGCAATGTAAATCTCATTCTTATGCCATGAGACAGAAACATTTTCCAGAGGCAAATACCCTCTACAGGCTAACTATTAATTCGTCAAGCAGATCCTTGAAGCTTTCAAATTAATAAATATAATGTTTGTGTACACCATTATCTCTTAGTCGTCATCGAAAATCGATCGGAAAAATCTATTTTATTCGAAGTAATATCTCTCTATATCTTCATGTTATCGTCTAGAGTTAAAGAGAACTTTAATTGAGACACAAAGACTCGCTCTTACTACTGTTTAATTTCATATAATTAAAGAAATGTCGAATGTAATATTTCTTATACTAGAACAATATACATATATGTATATGACATGGAAAGTCATATTTTATACAATAAAGTCCATCATGTTGTGACCTCTAACTCGATTTATTATTTAAAATTTGTATAACTTTAGATCGATCGTGATTGAAGTCACAATTTATAATAAAATTTTTTTTAGTACTCTAGTATATAATATTTATATAATTTGTAATAAGTTCAAGGTAAAATATATTGCCTTCTCCTGTCTATATATTATGAGCCTAGCTTAATAATTTTTTTCAGTTTGAATATACAATATCTAAATTGTCGTTATTTTACAGACGGAATTCTTATAAATTTAACTTCGATTGATTTACAATGTTCGACAATCTCCAACGATTATTGAATTATGGCAACGTTGCAATATTTTTTTGTGATTTTTAAAAATAATTATTGTAAATCTTGTGCAAGTCTTGCTACAAAATATATGTTGACATTTGCATTTGAAAGTTTAGAGAGCTCTATATATACAATATTTTTTGAGTTTCAGACACAAATATTTCACACAAAGACATACATATTTTTTAACATAACCTTAATTGATTCTATAATGTTTTATAGATATATATTATTTTTAAATTAATTTTGAATTATTTTCTTTCTTTGCAGGAAAACAGTGAAAGTGATTTCAGAGGAATAGAAATTGTTTTTCACCTTAAATAAATAAGTAATAAAGAAATAAATATTATAAAATATAGTGAGAAGCGGTAAAACGTATTGATATTAAAGAGTATTATAAGTATTAATTAAAGTAATTAAATTAAATTAATCAACGAAACAAATTCTATTAGTAAATATAATTAAAATAATATTAAAAATAAATAATATTTGAAATCAGTTAGAAAATCAACGAAAAATCAATTAGCAACAAACCTTAAACATAATTAGTATACAAATAAATAAAAAATATATAAATTAACCAGCAAAAAATATTTCTTGACCCAAACATAAATTACAAAAAAAATATATCAATACAAACTGGTGTGAAAGCAAATACCCAGTAATCGCGCACAATTACCACAATACCGCGATTAAAACTTAAATACACTTGAATACGTTTTGTGAGATTCCAGTGAAAATTCCAACCGAAAATGCTCGTCACCTCCAACAACAACACTGCGAACAGCAACAGCTACAATCAGCACAGCAACAGCAGTCACAGCATGACTACAACCAATTCGACGTCCACATCCACACCCACACCGGGCTGCTCCTCCACGTCGTCCAATCATACATTATTGGAACCAACCGCCGCCTGGGCACAACTGCCCAATGCAGGCAACTCAGCGTCTTCTTTGGCCGTCGCAGCGGCTGCTGTTGGTGGGCCAGGTGGTTCGCGGCCACCATCACGTGCGCCCTCGATTTTGGATAGCCCCACCTTGGCGCGCGTCGAACGTGCACGCTTACGCCTTGAAGCGACGACGTTGCAACAGCAGCAACAACAACATCAGCAAATGTACTCGAATGGCAGTAGTAGCGGCAGCAATGCAACTACACTGAATAGGGAGGGCAGTTTGGAGCGGAGCATACTGGATCCGAAGGTAAGGGGGTGGCAGTTGTGTTAATTTGATTTGATTAATTTGATATTATTTATATTGAGATATTTATATTTTAATAAAACATTAAACTGTTTTTTTAATTCCTTTATACATATATTAGTCATAAGTGAGCTTGGCTCTCTTCAGATATATTTTTTGTATCTTAAGAACAGTGATTCACTTACATACAAAAATATAATATGCATGTAAATCTGATGTTGTCAGTTGGCTCCGCCAAGTATTAATTATCATAAAATATGTAGGCTCTTAAGCGATTTCTTATCTTCTTGGCAATATTTATGGAGATTAAGCTCATTTGTAGTGAGTGAGAAATGCGTGAAATTATTTTGACAGATGAATTCATAAAATGTAAAATATATTTTTGAAGATAAATGGAAAGAAATATTCAAATTCGGATAATTTTAGAAGAGTTGAACAAAATTAAAATTAAAATTAAAATTAAAATTAAAATTAAAATTAAAATTAAAATTAAAATTAAAATTAAAATTAAAATTAAAATTAAAATTAAAATTAAAATTAAAATTAAAATTAAAATTAAAATTAAAATTAAAATTAAAATTAAAATTAAAATTAAAATTTGTTCACATGACACAGCACCTTGTGACATCACCCGCACATCACATCACACACCACGCCATCAACACTCAGCACACACACAACACAGCGTAACAAACCACTCAGCACACACACAACCCAGCATAACAAACCACTCAGCATGCAACACAACAACCACACAATCACCAACGTTCATCTCATTTATTCAGCAAACAAGTTTACAAAAGGGATAGCCCACAACGGGATCGTCCTTCTTTTCGTTTTCGCCAGCGCCCTTAGTGGTTCGACCGATAAACCCGATCAACGTGAGAAATAGCCGTCCGCGACCGTGGTTTCGTGTGTGTGTGCAACGTCAAAGTGAATTTTTTAACCTTTTTCTTAACTGAATTAAACAAAATTATTATTGTGGGAAATAGAATTTAAAATTAAAATTAAAATTATAACGATATTGGAATCAGTGCGTTTTCTTTCCCCCTTTCACAGTGCGTTCAGTGTCCTCTACATTTACGTAAGTATCTAGTATATCTGGTGCATATACGTGAACAAATGGTCCTTCGAGCCTTTCGGAAAGGCACCTAAGGTAGAAAAAAAAAAAAAATACAAACCTCTAAAACAATAAAGTGACCAAATAAAGTGTAAAAGTCCAATCGAAATTGGACAAGTGATATAGTTGCAATAAGCAACCAACAAAATAAAAGTGAAATGAAAGTGTAAAACGACACAAAAAAAAAAAAAAGAAGTAATAGAACAAATAAAAGTGGGAAAAAGTGCATATGTTTATACAAACAAAAATATATATATATATCTACATATATTACAAGAAATTGCATACGTGACCAAATTTAACTAATTACAACAAACGGCAAGAAACAAACAAAAACAAAACTAACTATAAAGCACAAACTCGGGCGCGGGCGCGGTACAAAAAAAAAAACAACTTAACAAACACAAAACTAATACAAAAACAAAATAATACATAAGGAGAACACAGGAGTCTGCAAACAACGAGGGAGGAAAACACCATTTAACAAGGACAGCGCTGGACAAAAAACAAGAAAAGAGCATAAGCAACAATAACTATATGTATATACAAGCCCAAAAACCCTTGGCGGAAGAAAAGTGAGTCCGTTCCATTTTTTATATTACAAAAATTTTTGATTAAATTTCATGCACATATGTATGTAAATTACAGTTTGAGCGGTATTTCGGGACACCGTTATTTTATAACACGAGACTGTACTTAACAGCAAGTTCGGTTTATATATACGTAAAATAACTGATCAAAAAAGTACAGTCCTGCCGATTTGCTTAGTTTGTGTCTCTGAACACACCACTACATTATACAAAAAAAAAATAACCACAAAGCTTAAAAAGGTCAAGTATTACATGCTTGCAACTTTCTTGCGATACCCCTTGTGCTAAAAAATAGCAACAAGCAGGATCGTGCATAACAACCAAAGCAAAGGCAAAAAAAAAAAAAAAAAAAAGTCGTACTTACATACATATGAGCATATTCGCCGCGAAATCCATATATACATATTGCTAAATTTTTTACCCTTTAGAATATACATATATACCTATTTATATACACAACGTATGGTACATACATAAATGAACAAGTGAATTACATTACCTGCCTGGATGTTAAATTCGTGTCCCCAAACACACCAAAAAAAAAAAAAAACAATTTATAAGACAAGTATTCACTACTTGCAAATTCTCCTGCGATACCCCTTGAGCTTTAAAGCAACAAGCTGGATCGCTTACAATAATCCAACAAAGGCAGAAGAAAAGAATAAAAGAAAATAAAAATATTATAGCTCTAATTTCATTTATGTATGTACACATATGCCCTTAAACATATGACTCTCTCCCTTTGCTCATATATACATATTTACATACATACCTATACAAAGCTTATATACAGCTTCTCAGCGCTCTCATCAAAAGGTATTAATATAAATACCTTCCTACATACATATGTACATATATACTTGTCTTTCCTTACCCTTTATCTCATCATTTACATTGGATGATTATTAACTATCACCTATTACCAAATCTCTCATTTACTCTCTACAAAAAAAAAATTTTTTTTACATACATACCTACATTGTGTAAAACATACATACAAATACAAATTTATTTTTCCTGCGTTCGCGTCGAATGGTTGTCAATATATAAACACGTTTATACATAAATGCATTTCAGCACTTCTTCATATGTTATACATTACATATGTACATATATAATATAACAATTATACGAAGCTAAGTGATACGAACGAAACAAAAAAAAAAAACATACAAACATACATGCATAAAGCATATGCAAGCACATGCAAATAAAAAACATATAAACATTTTGCTTATTACGATTTTCCTTTCGTTCGCGTTCTCAACTTATTAGATACAAATATACAAATTAAGTGCGAGTGAACAAAGATAAAATAATTTGGTACACTGTAAAAAATTTTTTTTTTTCAGTCATATTTAATAAAAAAAAAAAAAAAAACACAATTTTGTTTTATTCTTATTATTATTTATGTGGTTTATGCGGAAATTATTATATATACTATAATTTAAAAGTCTAACATATAAAAATACAGCAAATAAAATCTGTAGTCAATGAATTATAAAAAAATTCTCAAATTTCAATAATCTTTAATTGTATTAAATTCAATTACTTATACGTTTTATTACAAGAAGAATTTTCAATTCATTTGGAATTTCAATAAATAATTCAATATTAAGCTAAAAGCTTCATATTCGAAACAAATCAAATGCAATCCGACAAATCAAAAGAGGTTAAACCAAGAACACCTATATCATTAGAAATTCCTAAAATGGCTGATGAAGATAAAACACAAGGCCCACCTGCAGAAGCTACACGCTCAAAGCAGAGTGTAAAACAAAAAAGATCAAAAGATCATTTATTATCAAAATTCATCAATGAAGGTGATACTTTTATAAGCTATTGCACAAGATTCAAAGCTTCCCCTATCGCTGACATCTCTGAATCAGTTTTAAAGGCAAAACTTGAAAGTGTCCACGAAATATGGGCACGCCTTCTGGCAGCGTACGATGCAGTAATTGAAGCTGACGACGCTGAACTCCCAGAAAACATAAAAGCTTCGGCGACAGCCAAATTAAATAATTGCCGTGATCAGAAAGAAATAATAAATGGAATGATAAGCGAACAATTAAATGTAATAAGGCCAAATAGCGCCACTACTCCCCCACCCAGAGTAGTCACAACAACAAAAGAAGACCTAGATAAAGGCATGTATCTAAATGTACCAACTTGTGATACTGAAGTTTTTACTGGATGTTATGAACAATGGCCGTCCTTCCGGGACATGTTCACAGCCCTTTACATAAACCATCCTAGACTTGCAGAAGCACAAAAGCTATTCCAACTAAGGTACAAGACACAAGGGGAAGCAGGCATTATCGTCAAGCAATTCGATATAAATGGCGACAACTTTAAGCTGGCTTGGGAAGCACTAGTTGAAAGATATGAAAATAAAAGGGTAATGATAGAAAATCCCATAAAAACTATATTACATTACCAAAAAATTAAACAAGAAACCAGCCAGGAATTTCAAAAATTTTACTCAACAGTGACTAATTGCCTGTCAGTGTTAAAAACACAAAATTCCCCCGTAGAATATTGGGACCATATGATAGTAACTATCTGTGCAGAAAAACTCCCTCAGGCTGCATTACTACGATGGGAACAATCACTTGACGATAGAAGAGCAATGCCCACATGGGACCAAATGAAAAAATTCCTCGCTGCTCAGTACGAGATAGCTGAGCGAATGGGCAGCCAAAATATGAATGTATCAAACCATCAAAATGAATCGAGTAAAAACTCGTTCAAACCTCAAGCCAGCAATAATATGCAATACAATAGACACGTTAATAAAAGCCATTCCTTCGTGTCAAATCAAAATAATCAACGGCAATCATTATGTGAAATTTGTAGGGGGGGTCATAAAATAAGATCTTGCGAGAGATTTAAAAAACTATCCGTTTCTGATAGGAACAATCTTGTCAGACAACACAAACTTTGTATCAACTGTCTGTCGAATGCTCATACGACTAAAGACTGTGAAAGCAAATTTAATTGTGTGTATTGTCAACGAAGACATCACTCATTGCTTCACATTACAAATTTTCAAACTATGAAGCAAAATCAGTTTCATAAAACCACAGGGTTAGTCGCTACGACTACATCAAACAATCCCGAAATTTCAAATCCCGAAAAAAGGGAAGAACAACCATGTTGCTCTAAAGCAGCAAAAATTCAAGCGCTTCATTCAGAAAATGAAAGCAAAATTCTGTTACCAACTGCGGTCATCACCATTGAACATAAGGGTGATTTATTCAAACTAAGAGCACTAATAGATCAAGGCTCTCAAAGATCTTTTATATCTTCAAAGGCTCAAAATCGGCTCAAACTGCCAATAAAACATTCAAATTTCCAAATTTCGGGAATGGGCGGAAGAATTATTCAAAATTCCAACAAAATATGCCCAATCACCATAGTATCTCCAAGTGCGGATATTAGAATAGATGCGCAAGCCATCGTTCTACCGCAACTAACAAATTTGCTTCCAAGCTATGAAATTAATAAAAAACACTGGGAAAAATGCTCACATCTCAAGTTAGCAGATCCCAACTGTCACACCCCATCACAAATCGACATATTATTAGGCAGTGACTTAATACCTCAAATAATTCTTGAAGGTATTGAGAAAATCTCCAATAAATTGTTAGCCCAAAATACAATCTTTGGGTGGATTATAAGTGGCCAAGTCACTGAAAAAATAAATTCTTTCACCACTCAAGTGGAAAATATCTCAAACGAGTATCTAAATAATGAACTTAAAAAATTCTGGGAAGTAGAAGAATTACCTCAGACTATCCAACCTTCAGAAGAAGACCAGGCATGCGAAGCCTACTACAAGTCCACAACAACAAGAAACGAACATGGTCGTTATGTTGTGCGACTACCATTCAAACCAACCTTTCCAGAAACCACAGCTTTAGGCCACTCTAGAATATCAGCCGTCCAGCAATTTCTAAGCCTGGAAAAAAGCCTGATAAAGAAAAGCGAGCTTAAATCAGCATATGACGATGTGATGTACGAATATCTTGATCTCAATCATATGGAAGAGACTGTACCATATGAAAAAGTATCTAAAGGTAGATATCTATCTTTTTATCTGCCACATCACGGGGTAATTAGACCAGATAAAATTACAACAAAAGTACGAGTAGTTTTCAATGCCTCGAAGAGTACTAGCTCAGGCAAATCACTCAATGATGTACTATACACAGGGCCAACGTTACAACCTGATCTCATGTTGCTAATTCTAAATTGGCGCATGTTTAAATACGTTTTCAATGGGGATGTAGAAAAAATGTATAGGCAAATTCTAGTACACGAAGATGACCAAGATTTTCAACGCATAGTCTTCCGCAAATCAAACAATAGTCCAATTAACGACTACAAACTCAAAACAGTAACCTTTGGCATAAATTGCGCACCCTACTTGGCCATTAGAACGTTACATGAAGTTGCAAAAACATGTGAACCAAACTTGCCTTTAGCATCTTCTGTGTTGCAAACACAAACATACGTGGACGACATACTATCAGGTAGCCACAGTATCCCATTAGCGTGCAAATCACTATCTCAAGTGATCAAAGCACTTAATTCAGCAGGTTTTCCCCTAAAGAAAATTACATCAAATCACCCCGAAATAATAAAAGATATAAAAAAGGAAGACTTATTAGATACAGATTTTCTTAAATTTGAAAAGGCTAGCACAACCAAAACTCTAGGGATTCAATGGAATGCGATAACAGATCAATTCTCATATACAATTGAGTCAATATCTGCAATGTCCGCCATTACAAAACGCCAAATACTTTCCTCGGTGGCAAAACTTTTCGACCCCGCAGGATGGCTTTCGCCAATAATGATTCAAGCAAAAATCCTCATTCAAGAATTGTGGCAAGATGGCACTGAATGGGATGAACAGGTAAAACCTGTACGTTTAACTAAATGGGTTCAATTTGCTAACAACTTACACACCATATCAGAAATTCGAATCCCTCGATGGGTTAACTTCACCCCTGACAGTAATGTAGAATTACACGGGTTCTGTGACGCCTCTGAAAAGGCATATTGCGCAACGGTCTACGTACGAACTCAGTACGATAGCAAAATATCTTCACATCTCTTGGTAGCCAAAGCCAAAGTTGCACCTTTGAAGACACTAAGCCTGCCACGGCTCGAACTGAATGGTGCTCTTCTGTTAGCAAAATTAATTTCAATAGTTCAAAACCATCTCAACTTAAATGATCACAAAATGTATCTTTGGTCAGACTCAGAAATAGTTTTAGCATGGTTAGAAAAACCACCATATACCTGGAAGACCTATGTATCTAATCGTATATCGCAAATCTTAGACTTAGTTGGCCCAGCCAAATGGCAACATGTTGCAAGTGCAGATAACCCCGCGGATCTTGGAACAAGAGGTTGTAAACCACTTCACCTCACCAGCACTACACTCTGGTGGAACGGTCCTACATGGCTAACAGAATCACAAGAGTTCTGGCCAAAGTCTCCTGCTCGGAATATAATACCGCCAGAAAGTCGGAAAATTGAAAATTTTCATATCACTCCCGAAGAGGATGATATTCTTCACCGATTTTCATCATTTCCTAGAGCACTAAGGGTAATCGCTTATATGCACAAATTTACCCAAAGACTTAAACAAAAAATAAAAGGAATACCAAATGACCCTTGCGTGCAACTAACGCATTCCGACTTGCAACATGCTAAAGTTAGTCTTATCACATACACTCAAACGCGCTATTTCAATCCAGAGAAGTCAAAGTTGCTTGAAAAACGACCTCTCGAACAGAGAAGCTCACTTCTCGTCTTAAACCCATTCTTGGACGCTAAGGGATTAATCAGGGCAAATGGAAGACTAGCGAACTCCAGCCTTAGTTACAACGAACGACATCCCATCATTATACCAGAGAAATCCCGTTTTACTCATCTATACCTAATATATCTCCACCAGCTTACAATGCATGGTGAGCATCGCTTGATGCAACAAATGGTCCGACAAGAATATTATATACCGCGACTAAAGCCACAAATAAAAAGAACGATCTTCACGTGTAAACAGTGTACTATGTACAAACACAAGATGCGTACTCAGATAATGGCAGCCTTACCACCTGAACGCTGCAATTATGCTCTCCCCTTTACCATCACTGGGGTTGATTTTGCTGGACCTTTCCAGATAAAGGCCTCAATGTTAAGGTCGTCCTCTTTTAGAAAAGGGTATGTGGCTGTCTTTGTATGTTTCACGACAAAGGCAGTACACCTGGAGCTATGTTCAGATCTGACTACTGCGGCTTTTCTTGCAGCATTTGCACGCTTTGTCGGACGACGCGGATTTCCTTCAAAGATAATGAGCGACAATGGAAAAAACTTTGTCGGAGCCCAAAGAGCCACAGAGAAGGAGTTTATAAACTTCATGAAAGAAGTCTCGCCTGAAATTGTCAATAAATATGCACCCCAAGGGATCGATTGGCAATTTATACCCCCATGTTCTCCACACATGGGCGGACTCTGGGAATCAGCAGTAAAAAGCTTTAAGTCCCATTTGAAGAAAACGGCAGGTAATCATAAATTCAATTATGAAGAGTTTACCACACTACTCGCTCGAATAGAAGCCGTACTCAATTCAAGACCCATATCACCCCTCTCGCAAGATCCCTCCGATTTCACCGCCCTCACGCCAGGCCATTTCCTCAGAGGAGCTCCTCTTCTCGCCATACCTGAGACAGAAGGAGACTCACTTAATTTAACAAATCGATGGGAAAGAATCAAGATTCTCCATCATGAATTCAGTCAAAGATGGAAGGAAGACTACCTCAAAGATCTTCATAAGAGACATCGTTGGAAGACCACCCAAAAGGAACCCAATGCGGGAGAATGTGTCATCATCCAGGACGAATGCCTACCTCCCACCGAATGGCGGCTAGGCCGCATCGAAAAGGTTCATCAAGGATCCGATGGTCACATAAGAGTTGTCGATGTACGAACGCAAACCGGCATATTAACTCGACCACTCGTTAAATTATGTTTTCTTCCAAACAACGAAGAACAACTTACACAAAAACCGCAAAATCAAACACAAATTTAATCAAAATTAATCAAAATCAATACCGCCAATTCACTCGCAAAATCCGAAAAACAATCGTTCACAATTCGTATACGCAAACAGAAATTCAAATAAGCGCGATTAGAATTAAGCAATATATATATACATACATACATGTATATATACACATACGCATCCACAATACTTTACACCAAACTATAAGTCAATTTTAATAAAATCTCATATTCCCATAGAAATGGATGTAGACGAGAGCCAGAACACCATCAAGACAGTGAGGTCCGAGATCGTGACACCCGTCCCAGCGCCGAGGACGCAAAGGGTTATGGGACCATCATCCGCCGCAGCAGCGAGGGATAGAGGTGAAGAACAGCCGATTGAGGATCAGGGGCCTCCACGCTGCAGTCTGTGCCATCGCCCACACGCTCTTAAGAGATGCCCCATTTTCCAGAGCATGAAGCCAGCACAACGCCGCCAGATCGCAAGAGCTCATGGGCATTGTATGACCTGCTTGGCAGACGACCATGCCACCAACGACTGCTGGGCCGACAGTATGTGCCAATACTGCCACCGACCACATCATACGATGTTCCACAGGTTTCCCAAACGAGCCGATACAGAAAATACAACTCGTATTCGTCGCAGACCACAACGCGATCTGGCCCAACGCAGAGGAGAGAATCACAACGAATACGTACAAACCACACGTTCGCGACCACGTTTGCGTCCACAGTTGCGAATCCCTCCGCCACGTCGAACTCATCAGTATAAGCAACGACGCTCAACGGGATTGAGGGCAGTAGTTAACACGTTACAACAGCTTCAGCGGCTTCTAGGCGATTAATCCGCCTAGGGGGGCCGGGATGTTCACATGACACAGCACCTTGTGACATCACCCGCACATCACATCACACACCACGCCATCAACACTCAGCACACACACAACACAGCGTAACAAACCACTCAGCACACACACAACCCAGCATAACAAACCACTCAGCATGCAACACAACAACCACACAATCACCAACGTTCATCTCATTTATTCAGCAAACAAGTTTACAAAAGGGATAGCCCACAACGGGATCGTCCTTCTTTTCGTTTTCGCCAGCGCCCTTAGTGGTTCGACCGATAAACCCGATCAACGTGAGAAATAGCCGTCCGCGACCGTGGTTTCGTGTGTGTGTGCAACGTCAAAGTGAATTTTTTAACCTTTTTCTTAACTGAATTAAACAAAATTATTATTGTGGGAAATAGAATTTAAAATTAAAATTAAAATTATAACGATATTGGAATCAGTGCGTTTTCTTTCCCCCTTTCACAGTGCGTTCAGTGTCCTCTACATTTACGTAAGTATCTAGTATATCTGGTGCATATACGTGAACAAAATTAAAATTAAAATTAAAATTAAAATTAAAATTAAAATTAAAATTAAAATTAAAATTAAAATTAAAATTAAAATTAAAATTAAAATTAAAATTAAAATTAAAATTAAAATTAAAATTAAAATTAAAATTAAAATTAAAATTAAAATTAAAATTAAAATTAAAATTAAAATTAAAATTAAAATTAAAATTAAAATTAAAATTAAAATTAAAATTAAAATTAAAATTAAAATTAAAATTAAAATTAAAATTAAAATTAAAATTAAAATTAAAATTAAAATTAAAATTAAAATTAAAATTAAAATTAAAATTAAAATTAAAATTAAAATTAAAATTAAAATTAAAATATTATAAATGTACAAAAATATAATGATAAAATAATATAAATATAAATGGAAACAATTTTGAACTGATATTAGTTAATTAGTTTTACGAAGCAATGCAGAGGGATAGTTGATTCCTAGAGGGATAGCTTTCAAAGCAACTGTCAAATTTAACAGCATTGTTTGACATTTATGTTCAGTTTACTTTGGCAAAACGAAAGTCAAAATCAAAAGTCTTAACAGAATAAAGCTTGAAAATCATATACATTTATGTTATGATGTGAGATTCCATTATTGTGGAATCTACAACAGGCATAACAGTGAATAAGTGAAATTGTCATATATTATTATATTTACAGGACTTGCTAGACCCAAAAAGTTACTGTCTGATGTGATTTGTAGTCCAAAGGCATAACTGGTCCATATTTCTGAAGATAGAGCCAATATTACCGCCAATAGTGAGAGCTTTCGACAAATAATTTGAGATTTTTTTGGCTGACTACTTCAATTGAATCTACTTTACTACTTTTTGTAAGGTTAAGTTAAGAAAATAGTCTATTCTATTAAACTAGGTAATACCAACCAGTTGGAAATGTAGTAGTATGATTAAAAATGTAGTGAAATATTGAACTGATTGGTTTCTTAGACGAGAATACGGAGGTTATATACCCGAATATCTATTCAAACTCTAAGGACAGAAAAGATCGTCGACTTCCATTTTTTGAAAGATAAAATAAAAGTTGTACATCCCTACAAAAATACATATTTTTCTTAAATTGCTAACAATGACAAAGTCTATGAAAAATCTTCCTATTTATAATATTCTCAACTGATATAAATTCTTAAAAACCCGAAAGTGATGCAAAAAAGGCTTATTCCGTTATAAGATAGGCGGCTTAACTCTGTTCTATAAATTAATATTAATATTTTTCGCATTTGCTTTGCGTTTAACCTTCTAGCCTCATTTAACTTTTGGCATTTTGCGATAATACGCTGACATTAAAAATAAATGCCAGGCACTATATTAATAATCGCATTATTTATAGCGAACCGGCTTAACTGGACTCGTAGGCTTTAGAATAACCTTCTAGATTTAACTGAAAGCTAGAGAATTATGTCAAAATAAATTGAAAAAAATTATGTCTAAAATTAATTTTTTTAATAGGTTAGCTTAATTTTGAATATTAAAAAGAAATATTAACTAAAATTCAATTCATTCATTAATACAGAATTGTTTTTAATTATTATAAATTAGATAATTCAAAATTAAGCTGAACTTTATAATTTTTATTGATTTTGAGAATAAATACAAGCGCTACATAAACCGGCATAAATGCTAATTCTAAAAAAAATTCTGAACGGATGCAAATTTTTCATTGTCAAATTTATTTACAATAACAACAGATAACATACATATATAAGAATACTACAAACATACAAATATATAAATTGCTTTAGTTCCGGTAGAAATATCACAAAAACTAAATAATCACGAAAAACTAACAAAATAAACGAAAAATATACAAAAATTGTTAGCAAACAGCTGTTCCACCGTTTGGCACTAAGCAAATGTTTAACAAAGCAAAAAAATCACACTAAAGCAAAGCAAATATCTTTGCATTAAAATCTAAATAAATATTTTATGTGCGTTGCTTTTATGTGTTTGTATGTTTATATGTCGCTTGGTGTTTTTATGCGTACATTTGTATATGATCACGATTTATACAAATACACAAGTGTACATGCAGTGTACAGAAAACTAGTCTGTTGCGTTGTTTTTATTGCGCTGGTAAACAATAATGCGAAGAATAACAAAATAAAAATTCTCGCGACCCGGCTTTACACTTTTGGCCAGCAATGTGAGTCAGTATGCCAAATGGTCACGCTCTGAACGCAGCATAAAATATAAACATACATAAATACATACAAACGTATATATGTACGTACATGTTACATATGAGAGTCAGTAGGGTAATTTAAATAATATTTATACATACATATGTATGTACCTTCATAACCTAGTAATAATAAATTATATTTATTAAATTTATTAATTAATATAAAATGCAGTAAATATTTAAAACTATGTTTATGACGAAACATCGCCAAACGGCCTGAGGCTGATCGACTTCGCTGGGGCCCGAAATATGGTCGTCTGTAGTACCAGATTCCAGCATAAGAAAATACATCAAGCTACTTGGCTGTCTCCTGATCGAAACACGCGGAACCAAATCGATCACGTTGTGATAGACGGAAGACATGTCTCCTGTGTTTTAGACGTGCGTACGCTCCGAGGACCAAATATAGACTCGGACCATTATCTGGTCGCAGCGAAGATACGCACCCGCCTCTGTGCAGCAAAGAATGCCCGTCAACAAACACAAGGAAGGTTCGACGTCGAAAAGCTGCAATCGCAACAGACAGCCACGAAATACTCTACTCGACTTGCACTCCTGCTCTCTGAGAGCACTCATCAGCATCTCGGTATAAGGGAACTGTGGAACGGCATCTCAAACTCACTGCGTACCGCTGCAGCCGAAACAATTGGTTTTCGGCAACGACAAAAAACAAGCTGGTACGATGAGGAGTGCCGTCTCGCAGCGGAGAGAAAACAGACTGCCTACCTCGCAACATTGCAAACGACCACAACACGTGCGGGATGGGATAGATACCGAGAGCTGAAGAGGGAAGCGAGACGCATTTGCAGACAAAAAAAGAAAGAGGCCGAAATGCGTGAGTACGAAGAGCTTGAGAAGCTGGCAGACAGAGGGAATGCTCGAAAATTTTATGAAAAAATGAAGCGACTTAACGAAGGTTTCAAGACCGGAGCATCCTCATGTAGAGACCAAGGTGGTAATCTGGTAACCGATGTCCAGGGCATACTGGGATTATGGAGGGAACACTTCTCCGACCTGCTGAATGGCAGTGAAAGTACAACACCAGGAGAAGGCGAACCCGATCCCCCAATCGATGACGATGGAACAGATGTTCCATTACCCGACCATGAAGAAATTCGAATAGCAATTACCCGCTTGAAGAACAACAAAGCAGCGGGGGCCGATAGATTACCGGCAGAACTATTCAAATACGGCGGCGAAGAACTGATAAGGTGCATGCATCAGCTTCTTTGCAGAATATGGTCGGAAGAAAGCATGCCTGACGATTGGAATCTCAGTGTGCTCTGCCCAATCCATAAAAAGGGAGATCCCACAATCTGCGCCAATTACCGAGGGATCAGCCTCCTAAATATCGCATACAAGGTTCTATCGAGCGTATTGTGTGAAAGACTAAAGCCCACCGTCAACAAACTGATTGGACCTTATCAGTGTGGCTTTAGACCTGGAAAATCGACAACTGACCAGATATTCACCATGCGCCAAATCTTGGAAAAGACCCGAGAAAAGAGGATCGACACACACCACCTTTTTGTCGATTTTAAAGCTGCTTTCGACAGCACGAAAAGGAGTTGCCTTTACGCCGCGATGTCTGAATTTGGTATCCCCGCAAAACTAATACGGCTGTGTAAATTGACGTTGAGCAACACCAAAAGCTCCGTCATGATTGGGAAGGACCTCTCCGAGCCGTTCGATACCAAACGAGGTTTCAGACAAGGTGACTCACTATCGTGCGACTTCTTTAACCTGATGCTGGAAAAAATTATAAGAGCTGCAGAGCTAAACCGAGAAGGTACAATCTTCTACAAGAGTGTACAGCTCCTGGCGTACGCCGATGATATTGATATCATCGGAAGCAACAACCGCGCCGTTTGTTCTGCTTTTTCCCGCATGGATAAGGAGGCGAAGCGAATGGGTCTGGAGGTGAATGAGGACAAGACGAAATATCTCCTGTCATCAAACAAACAGTCGGCGCATTCGCGTCTTGGCTCCCACGTCACTGTTGACAGTCATAACTTCGAGGTCGTAGATAATTTCGTATACCTGGGAACCAGCATCAACAACACGAACAATGTCAGCCTCGAAATCCAGCGCAGAATAACTCTTGCCAACAGGTGCTACTTTGGACTGAGTAGGCAATTGAACAGTAAAGTCCTCTCTCGACGAACCAAAATCAAGCTCTACAAGTCGCTTATCATTCCCGTCCTGCTTTACGGTGCAGAAGCTTGGACGATGTCAACATCAGATGAGACGACACTAGGAGTTTTCGAGAGGAAAATTTTGCGCAAGATTTATGGTCCTCAGAACATTGGCAACGGCGAATACCGCAGACGATGGAACGATGAGCTGTACGAGTTATACGACGACATTGACATAGTTCAGCGAATAAAAAGACAGCGGCTACGCTGGCTAGGTCATGTTGTCCGAATGGACGAAAACACTCCAGCCCTGAAAGTGTTCGATGCAGTACCCGCCGGAGGAAGCCGAGGAAGGGGAAGGCCTCCACTCCGTTGGAGGGACCAGGTGGAGAGCGACCTGGTTACACTTGGAATCTCCAACTGGCGCCGAACTGCGAAGGAGAGAGACAGGTGGCGCACTATCGTCGATTCGGCTATAACCGGCTAAACGGTTGCAACGCCAATCACATACATGTTTAAACTCAAATATATATATACATATATATATATAATTAACACCTATTATGGAAATTTTTATTAAAACTAATTAAATTTTTAACATTAATAAATTAATAATCTCTCCCGAACTTCTTTTTTTTTTAATTTTATTTGTGTAAAACTGAAAAAATATTTAAGTTTTTTAATTATAAATATATATATTTTTTAACTTAAACATCATGTTTTTTTATCGCTTTACTGATTTTAATATTTTAATAAATTTTTTTAATATTTAACATTTTTGTTATTTTTATTCACCAAATTTAATATTTTATTTAATATTTTTATAAATACATAATTGTAATTAAAGTAATTGATAATTTTTTTGGAACATTTTTAAAAACAACTCAGTTAGTCGACAGTCGCCGTTTTTGGTATATTTTCTGTATACTCAAGACCAGTTGCATACAGTATTTTAGGAGTTTTGAAGATTGACATTATTTTCCAACATAATCTTAATGTAAACTCAACCAGTTATGCGTTTTGCAGTATACTGAGTTAAGTAGCCAATCGTAAAATAAAATACTATTAGTTGCCATGGCAAGTGTAAAGTTTTTTTTTTCAAATGGGACGCTACAAAAGTAGACCATAGATATAAAGTAAGGTAAGGTTCGTCATTTCATCATAGAAAGGTATGTGATCCAACAACGAGTCGAAATTATTAAAATTTTCTACCGAAATACGGAGTAAGTGGCCTCATCTTTGAGGGGTTACATGGGTTTCATGCGTTCAAAAAATCTTTTGTTTTTGTTTTTGCTTATTACTTTCTACAACTCCTAAATTTTCAAGTCGATCCGGATAATAGTTTCGGAGATACAGCCTTTGGAAGGTATGCGCTCCAGGTCAGGTATTATTGTTACTGAAAACTTTAAACGGGTTCTCGGAAAAGTGTTTTCTAAGTCGGTTGTCAAATGTTCTCGAAAACTACTAAAACGACTATATTAAAATTTTGCACAGGTGTTCGAGATTCAATTTACTCGTGTTTGAAAGAAGGATATTTTCTTTTTTCAATTATTTTTTACATAAAAACAAAATTGAAAATAGACCTATTTTTACCCGACAAAACCCATGTAACACCTTAAGAGCGCTACATCCAATTTATGGTTGTCATAATCGTTCTGTCAGATCAACAATAGAGCGTCTAGTGGAAAACTTTGAAGCCACAAGTACACAGTACAAAATGTTCCCGTGTCAGTGAGACAAAGAAGTGCCCGTAGTGTCGAGAATATTACTGCCACAAGCGCATCAATTGAGGAAGACCTAAATCGGTCTCTCACACGTCGTTCTCAAGCGTTGGACATCTTTGTGGCGAATTTTGCCACAACATCAAGTTGACGCAAGAAGTGAAGCCGCTTGACCACCAGAATTGTCGTATGTTTTTGAATTGGGTTGAGCAACAACTTGAAAATGATACGGATTTTCATTGAAAAATCATCTTCAACGATGGGACTCATTTCTGGCTCATTGAATGTCACAATCGAATTATTGAAAACCAAGTTTGGTGAACGTGTTAGCTCATGCTCGGTCGTGCGATTTGACGCTCTTAGACTTTTTCCAAGCCAGCGACAATTGATGAACTCGAAAAACTCTTTTCTAGAGCTCTTGTTGAAAAACCCTTTACTAGCAACTATAATTATCGAAAATTATAAAATAATTACAGTTTCTTTCAAGTTATACTAATGACCAAGAAAAGAAATATATATTCTACTTGAAAATTAATTAATTTCATACAAATCTTGAAATATTTTTTAGTTATAGAAAAAAGTTTTAGAAGAAGTCTGCACAATAAAATCACCCGTGAATCACTGGTCTTTCAATAGTAATCGGTCGCAACTATGTACACTGGTTTTTCTACAAAGTTTTATCAGCATATTTATGTATGGATACCACACTAATAATTATGTAAAAAATATATACCATATTTATGTATGAATGCAGAGTGTTATCAATCAGTCACAACAATTTAAAAATTGTTTTCTTTTCAAATATGTGTATGTACATTTCTCATGTATTCAATCATATGGAAAAATGCCTGTGACTGCATTTATTTATAAATATTTTTCTTATATTTTGCATTCGTTTTTTGTGGTCACTCACCCTCACTAAACGACTGTTTGTATGAATTTATTTACAAACGTATTAGCATATGTTTTCACATTGCGCTTGAATCGATTAGATATTTTTATCAAATGTGTAGCAGATAGACTGACAAATATAGCAAAAACAACAACAATCATAAAAACAAAATAAATGAATAATATTAACACATTTTAATGCTTGAAAACCTAAATGGTTAAGATTTGATCAGATTTAAAAAAACAACATTGCGCAGAAATGCAAATCAGTGAACTTGTAGATAATTTCAAGGTTATGATTTCGAATATAAACATGAGATGCAGAGAAAATAATAACAAAATTGAGAAATGAGAATTTTGGTCGCTTTAAAATAAGTGAAAATTGTTTAAATTTGTGTAAAACTAATATATCTGGGCTTTACGTGTAATTAAATACATTAAGGAATATTTTTGCGTCAGTGGTTTGGTAGACAAATACGGTCGTGTCATTGGACCCAGTTAACATTTCGAAGTGCTGATGTAATTAGGAATATACGACAGCTTTAAGAAACTCAAATTTTTTATATATTCTAAAATCCCGTCACTTTTGTCGAGAAAAATTGTATAGTCCCCTGCAAATAGAGTCTCGGATAAACAAATCGATGTTATGTGTTTTCCTTAGTATTAAGTATGTGAAATAGTTATATATTCTATATATATTCTATTATATATTCGATTTGACAGTTTCAAAATACAACAAAAACTACTTTTAACCATCGGCCCTCCTCTGATCACCCATTTGTGACATCGTCTCGGAAAGTTCGATTAATTCTCCAGAATAAGAAGTAGTCCCACTGTCTAGCTCTTCCAAGAAGTACTCTAACTAATTACTATAAATTTTATTTTAAATCATCAGTTCTCCTCTGATTAGATGTTTCTGACAACCTCTTCAATATTCGGTTAACTGCCGGATTAATGTTAGTAGTTCTGCTGTCTAGTCTAGATAGTTTTAACCAATGCCCAAACTTATAAACCTTGTCATTTTTGAGTTAGATGTTTTATTATCAAAGAACGGACTGGGATATTTACTGCGATCACCAAAACCAGGTAGATATAACTGGTTGTTGTTTTCCAGATGAAAATTGGAATCATATCCAGTAATATGACTTTATACACTGTAAACTATAAAATGCTACTAAAAATGCCCTGAGAGAACGCTCTAATAATATATAAAGAACTTGAATTGAGTACTCTGGGGATAAGTCTGAGTAGAAGTCTGAATATAATGTATCTAAGTGGATGGTATTTTATAAAAGAGCTTAAATATTTTTGAAGATTAGAAAGTTTGAAGTTACAAACATTCTGACAGACGAAAGGGGAGTGGGGGGAGGTTCTCACGACTATCAATCGCAATCTTTCAAGATATCAGAGTATCCAGCCGATTCGAAATATAGTAAACTTTCGACTAGTTTGTGGGAGAGGTCATATCGGGGTTTGGAAAGTGGTTTAAAAATATTGGTTGGGGAAAAATTTTGAAGGTTAGTCATAAACTTCTTTTAATTAGTTATGGAGAGATGCAATAGATCTGATAGAAACACTTACACGAACTGAACTGACTGTATGCGACAAGTAAATCTTTTTTAAGACTCAGGTCCTAGACTAGGTCCCTTTTAGTTAATGACAACACGGCAATGTTAGGTTATGAGGACTTTAGATTAGGTCCGATTCGTCAGAATATTGATAATATAGTACTGTTGGTCCCACCCAAAACTAATAGGTTCCAAACAGACTGCATTATCTCGCAACATTCGCCAATTTGACGCCAAGAAAAATCAACAAAATGCAGAAATCAGCGAATTAACCAACGAGATTGCATTCCAAATAACTGTCATTTAGTGCAAAGTTGCCAAGCACACACACACGCGCAGATGCAAGCACAAAGTCACATGATTGCATTTAACAATAGTAATAAAAAGTAGCGAAGAAGAGAACAAAAAAACAATGCGATAATGCAAACGTGCAACAGCATTAATCGAGGCCAAAAGGGCAGTCAACTGGCACACAGCAAACTAGCGCAATTTATCATCGGACATTTCCTCTTAATTTCTTAATATCCGCCACACAGCGGCTGTGCGGCCACACCAACAATAATGCGAACGCGTGTAATTTGGTGGGCGGCATGCGAAGGGCCGGACAATGCTGTGCGCGGTTAAGCCATTAAATTGCCGCCATGGTTGGAAAATGAAATCTGTGGCAAGTGGAATTTGATGTGAGTGTGTGTGTGTGTGTATGTATGTGGGGCGACTCAGCGCATCACGTGTTGTTGTTATTGTTCTTTTTCTTTTTGTTTTTACATGAGCTTGAATTGAAATTAATTTTTTTTGCGTTACCTTCGACTGCTTGCCACTGCCCTCTATTCATATACTCGTATATATGCATGTAAAGCAGGTGCTCTAATTTTACTTTTTTACAAGTTTTAATATAAAAATTTTGCCGTAGTGATTTTAAACGCTTTTCCAATGCTATTTCTTTCACGTTTTTTATGCCAAAGTTTTTGTTTGGTTTTTATGCTTTTTTGAAAATTTTCTTCGTTTGGCTGTAACTTTCGCAGAAAATCTACTTTTAATATGTAGCGCATTATAGTTGTTTGTGATTTAGCCTACTTTGTTGGATTATTCAGCAACTTTTTTCAACTTTTTTTTTAAATTTTTTCACTTACATGGTTTTTTTTATTTGCCTGAAATTAGCTTTCTTCCAGCAAATACCAATTTTCTCGCTACTTTCTGTTCTGTTTCATATAAAAAATGTAATTTTTTCTCCAACTCTTCGTTTCTAAACTTTAACAAAACTTGCAGATTTTTAACATTTTTTTCTTCAATCAAACGCAGCCCAGAAAATCACCTAGCAAACGGCAAAAGTTGTATGCCACACACAAAGCGAGATTATCGATTTTCAACTTGGCTAAAAGCTAAATCTTTGTTAGTTATAAATTTTATGCAGTCGTGTCCTTGGTAGCATGGCATAAACTAGCAAAGTTAAGTGCAGTCTAGTAACGGGCATATAACATACATATTCATATAAAGATTTACATATGTGGACATATATTTAGGGATATACATACAATAGGGAGGCCCTTAAATAAGGAAGAAGAATATTGTAATTAAATAGTATTTTGAATACTGATTCGATAGAACTAAGGTGTGCCTTATGTTATGAAAATACTGTATTTACCTCCAATCAATAACCAAAATATATATATTTCCGATTTTTAGAACTACCCCAATATACATGCTCCTTTCAGCTATACTATTACATATATGTATATATGTATTTACAACCGCATATTGTAACCTTAAATACATATATTTTTATTCACATAGGAAATTGCCAACATTTATACCTAGAATAGCACCAGGCTTACTAAATCTATATGCTTAGCTTGGATATTGCAATGAAAAGCTACGCTTTGGCAGCAAAGTCAATTCACAAACTGAATTTATTAGTTGTATTTGGCTGGTAGCCTGTTTGCTCTTGATTGTGTAATCATGGTGTCCTAGTTGCCTTACACATTGAAATTTTACGGCGAACTATAGTGAAGTAAGTAATTGTATGTATGTATAACATACATATATATAACGAATCCACAAATGGCTTTTATGCACGCATTAGCGTGAAGCCAGCCTTTGGTAAAAGTTCGACGAAGGAGAAGTTGAAAGCAATATGTTGAGCCTTGTGTAAAAGAAATATAAGGTTAAATGATATGGTTCAAGAAGCAAGGTGACATACATATGTACAAGAGTACAAATATATATATTTTATATATTATAGTTATATAGTATAAGGATTTATAAATTATATTGATACATATATCAATTCATTCATAAAAGCATTGAATTCCATAACAAGTTCTTTCTCTGTATTGGCAAGTTAAGTCAGAACGAATATAACTTATAGCAATCTTCGAATAAAAAAATCATATGGATAACCGAACTCCAAAATAATAAGCTATTTGTAAATAAATTATAACCCAACAACACGAATCTTCAAAACTGACCAAGAATAAGTAATCGATATTTTCTACCTCTCAACAAAATACTCAGCTTTATTATGGAATCTAGACGTTAAATAACCATATTCATTCCAAACTTCCCCCCTTCATTAAACTATCTACTAAGCCTTTAATGATGACTGAAATGAGATAATAGTAAATTATAACTTGTACTTGTTTCCTTAGTGGAGTTTCGAGCTCCGGGCACACTTCGGAGTCTTCAACTTTTGAGCAAACAAGAAATTCAGAAAATTTAAATGGAATATTGTGATCGTTAAGGATAGTATTGAAATAGTAAAATGAATCCTGTGATTAATTGGTTGATTTAAATCTGCTTGTTTGGTCCTAACTGTCTGTCCTAAAATTGACAAAGCTTTATTTGTTTAATTCTGTTCTAAACACCGAAGGAAATGTAGATTGAGGTAGATTTATACTCCATATAGTGTCTAAATAATATGTTTCCTTCTCTTTATTTTCGTCTTTCGTCTTTGTATTCTTTGTATTATATATATTGCAGTAAATCAAATCTGTTAAGAATATCGTTGAAATAGTAAAATGAATCCTTTGATTAATTGGTTGATTTAAATCTGCTTGTTTGGTCCTAACTGTCTGTCCTAAAATTGACAAAGCTTTCTTTGTTTAATTCTGTTCTAAACACCGAAGGAAATGTAGATTGAGGTTAATTTATACTCCATATCGTGTCTAAATAATATGTTTCCCTCTCTTCATTTTCGTCTTTCGAACCAGTTGAATCCATGTATTATATATATTGCAGTAAATCAAATAGGGTTTCGAGAGGTCTACAATATAATGAGTTGCGAATCGAACAAACAACTGGTATAAATACTATATAGACTAGTATAACCAGAAAGAGAATGAATAGTATATTAATTGCTTTGATAGACAAATTTTGGGGGAGAGATCATAGCACAAATATATTTATCTGAAGTGTGACGATTAATTTAGCTATCAAAAATATATTTAAGGTTGAGTAGAGTCAAATCTATTTCGTTCTTTATCGAAATAAAATAACTTCCTTGTTATATCTTGCCCTACTGTGAAACTATTTCTAGTGATAATTAATATTATCAACATAATAAATGGAACTTATTAGGAGTTCTTAAAGATGTGAGAATACATAAAGCACAATTAAGGAAAGCTTTTAAGCATAATTTTGCTTTCTTTTCACCATGTGTTAATAAAGGAAAAATTATTTAATAAATAAAAATAATTTTAAATCTCATGTTCGGAAAATTAATAACTACACACATATGTATTCGTACATAGTTTCATGACCATGCGCCGAACACACTGCTCTCAGTTTATCGTAAAATTTGTAGAGTTCAGCTACCGAAGCATTACTTATTGTATTAAGCAATTAATGCCGCGCAATTCTGCTTCATTATAAGAAGAGAATACTAACAAAAAATGCATATTTTACTTACGATTTACGAATTTTATTGATTTAATTTCTGTGAACAAAAGATTTATTTTTCCTTTTTTAAGCTTAATCAATAAATGTCTGTATTTGCATAGCTTTTTAATAAAAAAGGCATTTACATCAAGTGGCGGTCTACTTCAAAGAGCGAACATTTCCTGATGATAACAATAACAAATAAAATTCAATTTAATATGCAAATGAAAATAATAATAAAGTTTTAGGCTTTACTACTAAGTGGCTACTAAAAGCTTATTGAGGAAGCATTCTTTTGTTTAACAAACAATGGATATAAATAAAATTAATATTAAGAGAGTCAACGATTGTTGCGCATTGGCTTAAAGCGTATTGTATATGGTTAATAGTGTTGACCGAAAATTCATTCATAAAAATTTTGGTAAGCAAATATGCTTTCCATATGTATTAGTATGTATGTCGGCATATTCATAGTTGTTTGTTGGTACATATGTGCATTACAAATTAGCATAACTATTGATAAATGCATTTTTATTGTTGTACTTGCATTTGTCTACATTGTTTAATATAACTGCATTTTGCAGGCTTATTTGTACTCTGTGTACTTATATATATGCCGACAGCCTGTTGCATTGTTAGATTACAAGAAAAACTGTGAATAATTTACCAAATGTGATTACCCATAAAAAGGGATGTGTTTATAATAAAAGAAGCAATAATAATAACAACAACAATAAAATCACACCGGAAGTCGATCGAGCCGCAGTGCATATGTATATATGTTTGCATATGTATTGAGTGAATATTGTATGTTGGCGCATGCAGTGCGTATGCATTTAATGATAAATAAAAGTAGTTAAGAACACAAAGCAAAGTGCGCGCACAAGCAGCACCGACTAGCATGCGACTAAAAGATAAAAACGCATAATAGCTGGGGCAAGAGCCAAGTACAATGCGTGAAATGTGATAAAATAATATAAGAGAGATGAAAAAAACGAAAAAATTCTTTTTGAAATATGAAAAACAAAATTGATGTGATTAAATAAGCACATGTTTAAATTATTTTTTTAATAGTGAAAACAATGCTTGAACTTATGATATAAAAAACTGCTCTGAAACTGCTGTGTTTTAATGGATTGCCATAAACATACATATGAAACATCAAAATACATAAACTATATTAAAAAAAATATCCTTTTTGGCTATTTCACTGCAAAAAATAATAAATACAATGAGCTGAATTCTAAAAAACAAAACAGTTAAAAAATTTATTTAAGTCTAATTTTTGTATAATAAAATATAATAAATAAAATACTATACGCTTATCGTATTAATAATTAATTTTTTGTGCTTTAATCAATTAATATTTACTTATTTTCTAAAATTCAACTTAATACAAATATTTTCCCTGGTATGAAATATGAAATGCATCAATATGTGAAACATATTTGATAATTTGTGTACTTTTAATTCCATATAAGTTTTTTATTTGCAGTTCAAAATGTTTTTTTTTTATTAAATTTTTAATTATAAAAAAATAAAAAAAATTATTAAAAATTTTTTTTTTTATTTTTCAAAATTTTATCATTTCTACCATCTTTTTTTTTTAATATTTATTTAAAAAATATTTAACTTAACTAATTTATTGTGATTCTATGTCTTATACTATGTTCCGACCGACATTGAAAACATGTTTTCATAGAAAAAATGGGTTTTCGTACGAAAACTTGTGGTTTCTTCCATGCAAAATCTGTCAAACGAAATCACAGTTTTCGCTGAAAACTTCTTGAAAACTTTCATTCTACTCATTATAATCGATGTCTGCTCTAGTTTAGTTGATATTATTGGAAGACATATTTTGCCAGCTCTAAATTGTCATTTGATATTGTAAACATATTCCACTTTTTTGTCAAAATAATGGAGAAACAGAAAGGAAGGGCTAAGTTCGCGTGTGACCGAACATTTTATACTCTCGCAATTTATTTGTTTAATGTTATTAAGCGCGGTTTCTTTTCTTTTCTCGAATGGTGACTTTTTGTATTTCAACATTATACATATGCTGCATTACCTTGTTGAATGTGCTCCATTTTTTACATGATTAAAGAACATGAAAAAAGAAAAATGTCACCCTATTATGCTGGCCATCTCTCTCCGACAATTTGATAACTAGAGTACAGGGCAGAATAAATTCAAAAATTTTTTGAGAAAAAATCATTATATGAAAGATGGTGTAAATCCTCAAGTTTCATAAATATATCAGAAGTTTTACTCAAGTAAACGCTTGTACACAGACGGTTTTCAACGTCTCGAAAACACAAAATGTCGGTCAGAACGACTTTGGTTCCACAATCCACAAATTGTGTTTTCAAGATGTTTTCAATGTCGGTCCGAACGTAGTATTATAATATATTTTCTTGTTTTCGTTTTGTGACAGTACCAGTTAAATCCAGTTTTAAATAGAAAACTTTGTTGCAGCTTTCATCGAATTTTTTTTTGGGCTTCATGGCGAATCGAACCCGGCTAGTAGAAGCTTTCTTGTTTCTTAACAATATAAATTTTTTGTTAATTCTTAATTTACTGTGACACGCTAGTGATCAGTGAATAAAACATTAACCTTAAAACATAAAACATGGCTCTTTCAAATATAAAATTTTTAAATATGGATCGAAATAAATGGGTACCAAAAATAGTGTAGAAGAGTAAATGCTTCAAGCAAAAGTTTTAAAACAGAGTTTTGAGCTGTTGCTAAAATTCCACATACCATAAGTTAAGGCTGTCATCTATACAAGTATGTCAAACTGAAAACTTGACTAGCTCTTCTTACTGCCTTCCCTCCATAAAAGCGGCAGCGGCAAATGACTGTCAAAAAATTCTCATGCCCATACAATTTGTATGGCGCATACCTAAATAACGCGACGGCGACGCTGTGAGGTTGAAATTTTCTATTTTGACAGAGCCTTCCGAAGTAAAGTTGGCTGCAAAAACGAAGTTCCTCTGTTCAATAAAATTTCACAACAACAATTCAAGTAAACATTTTGATATTTGACGTAAAGTTGCCGCTTTTATTTAGGGATGGCGCATCGACATGAACGCTAAGCATTAAAAACGTTCCGCCAACGCTTTTATTTAGGGAAGGCAGTTATAGATAATAGAAAATATTATAAAAATAAATTTTATTCTCTATTCCGTTTTCATTAATTGTTATTAATATATGTAGGTCATACTCATATATTTATTTTTTTAATTTTATTCATGTCTTTAGTTTTTTTTAGAATTTGGCATCAATAAAAAATCTTAACCCTTAAAAGCCTGTAACTCTAAATTTTGATATGTACTATATTGTTGGTTACAAACAACGTTTGTTCTACGATTTTTCTTAAAAAATATTATTTCAGATTTTACAGTATTTTATTGGGAGGTCCTTTGAGGAACCACTGGGGAAATGCATTTGTAATATATATATTTACAAAAATCCATATTTTATTGATATGTGGCTTGATTGTGCCCGACCTCCTAAAACCGCTTCATTCCTCAATATTGTTAGTCACTTGAAAGTACAAAATTGTCCTTGATGCACTCTTTCTCAAATCAAAATGTAAATTATTACAAACTCACACAAAAGTGGCGAATGAACTAAAAGTTAACGGATATATCAAACCAAAAGGTCACGTAATATAATATAATAATTAAAAATGCATGTTTATCTATAAAAATTTACAACAATATCGGTTGGTTCCTGGAGGAACCGCCAGGCGTATAAGAGTTAACACTTGCTATGCTATACCACCATGTCAATGATCCATATCATAAATTTGAGTACTACATTTTTGAAACAACTATCTATCTATCATTTTAATTGCGCCACAATTCTCACTCAATTCAAACATTTGCACAAATTTAGTAGTGTGCAATTCATTAAACGGAAATTATAATCAAATTCAATAAAAAACAAAATATGAGGCGGCAAAAAAATTCAAGTTGAACAAATTATTGAATAAATGGGTGGCGTGCAGACCGACTGTGTGGTGTTGAGTTAATCAAACGGCAAAAAATAAACAGTTTCCCCAGTTCGTCTGTCAGTCAGTCACCGCGTTGCATGACATTGCCAGCGTTGCAATGACCGGAAGCAAAACAGCTATGTAATTGCTTATGTACACAAATGCAAACATACACAAACACACTACATACATATATACATTTACATGATAGCGATTGCTTATTTACTTATATGCCGAGTGTCTGCATTAATTTCGCTCTGCAAATGGGAACGCTAATGCCATTGTTCGCCATTGAAAGCGTTGAAAACGCTTGACGGCGGTTGGCGGCTTGTCATCTGGTCGGCTTGCTGCTGCTGCAGTCTGCGGCGCTGAAATGTGTAGACAATTTTAATTGTTGACAATTTTACTCGTGATTAGTATACAAAATGTCATTGTATATCTTTACAGTTACATATATATAAACATACATACCAACAATAAATTAATATTGAAATCAAAAAGGAAATGAATGGGGAAAAATGTCCAGACAAGAGTTTACAAAATTGCATGATTCAAGCGTTACACAGCTGCATACATACACATACACACATATATATGTATATATATTTGTAGATATGTAGATATTTATTTATGTATTAATGCTATACAAATATTGTTTCATTGGCTCCGATGTGCGCACAAAATGAAAGAAATTAATGTTTCAAGTGATATCATAAGTGAATGCATTCGTTAGCAACAGTTAGTTTCCGATTTGTAGCGAGCGTTCTTTAATGCGCCAAATCAATCAGTGCTCAAGCTATTGATTGTGTCTTATTGTTCTTGAATTGGATATGGCACTGAGACGTATTGTTGTTGCTGAAGTTGTCTGATGCAAAGTAACTGTCATGCAAATGTTATAGTAGAGTAAAAGAGGAAATAACTATCTTCGTTTCGCCACTCTCTCTGCTCGCTTTGCTTCAGCTCTGTTCTCTAATGAAAATAAAAACTAGAATGTAGAAAGCACACAACTGAGAAACTTATTATACCAGTTTAGTACATTTATAGCATTTATTTGTTCGATTCAGCACTCTTGACTAATATCAATTTGAGGAATGAAGAAACTATTACTGTTATCATGAGTTTTTGCAACTAATTGCATCATGGAATTGCATTTTATGGAATTTCAAATTACATGAAGAGAATAGTTACGTAATACTGGGGCAGATTAGACAAGTTTTAAAAATGCTGCCCATAAGGTAAAAATTGCATCCTGTTTTAAGCTCTGAAATGAGTATTAAAGGAGCTTCGACAATGACCTGTAGACTTTTTATATATGTCTGAAGGTAGAGAGTAACAAGTAAAGGGTTTTCCAAAAATTTATTGCTGTGAAAGTACATTCGATGCCATTATGCATGGAACTCGATTTCTTTCGAAGTCCAGACGCTAAACCTCATTTTCCACGGTTTTCAAACAGAAATCGGCCGATACTGCTGCAATTTCACGTTCGATATTCGTACAAAGATCATCAATTGTCGCTGGCTTTTTGCCATACACCATAGACTTGACTTAGCTCTACAGGAAATAGTCCAACAGCGACAAATCGCACGACAATTGACTGAGCAATTTCGTGAGATAACACGTTCACCATACTTGGTTTTCAATAAATCGATTGTGACATTCGCTGTGTGGATTGTGGCGCCGTCCTGTTGGAACCACATATTGTCCAAATCCATATCATCCAATGCGGGCCAAAAATATTCGATTATCATAGAGCGGTAGCGATTCCCATTCACAGTAACATGGTGGTCTTGATCATCACGGAAGAAGTACGATCCAATGACTCCGCCGGCCCATAAACCGTACCAAACCGTAATTTGTTCGGGATGCATATTTTGCTTATTGACGAAGTTATTCTGCTAGAAATGATCCTCATTACTATATAGGACGTAGCACTCTTAAAGTTGAGGCCATTGGCTCCGTATTTCGGTAGTAAATTTTAATAATTTGGACTAATTGTTGGATTGCATATCTTTCCATGATGAAATGACAAACCTTACTGAAGAGAAATGTCAAACATGATGTCGTGTGCTGTCCCTATCGATCTACTATGTAGCTACCCTATTGCAAAAACCATTCATTAGGCTTTAAACTTTTTTAAACAATGGCGAGTACTGGCGTGAGGTGGTCAATGGTTGGGTTTTATGTCCGAAATCAGTAGATCGTCAAAACCTTCATACGATCGCATACAAATTCATTCATCAGTTCTTGACGTCCGTCATTGAAATAAAATAGTCACCGTATAAATGTAGCATCCAACCACTTTTTGATTTCACTCAGCGACTTCCTTGCCCAAACAAAAATCAAATTATCGATAAAATTCGATGATAGGCCTGTTACCAATCGCGGTTTATACAAGATTGGGAGTGCGATTCGGCAGTAGTACTCTTTTAGAATATTTCACATAAGAGCTCCTATGCACCACCGGTCTATAAAGCTAAGTATTGAATGGACCAATCATATATGTATTTTGAACAAATTTATTTTTGACAAGTAAGGAAGGGCTAAGTTCGGGTGTAACCGAACATTTTATACTCTCGCAATTTATTTATTTAACTTTATTAATATTATATAATACACAATTTGACCCACATATTCGTCATATATATTGTATAAAGTCCATTGAAAGTTGGAAATTCTAATATTAGGTTAGAAGCACCGAGGTCCTCATGTGCGATATATAGGGCCTTGAAAACCTATGGTCCGATTTCGGCGATTTTTAGAAATGGGCTGCCACACTATAAATACAGTATTTGTGCAAAGTTTTGCACCGATATCTATATATTGTAAATTAAACGATTCAGTTCATCTTCTAAGTTCTGCTATATAGGAAGTAGGCGCGGTTGCGAAGCGATTTGGCCAATTTTCACAACATATTATTGGGAGGTAAAGAAACTATTACAAACCAAGTTTCATTGAAATCGGTCGAGTAGTTCCTGAGATTTTGACCCATAAGTGGGCGACGCCACGCTCATTTTCCATTTTATAAAAAAATCTGAGTGCAGCTTTCATTGAAAGCGGTCGAGTAGTTCCTGAGATTTTGACCCATAAGTGGGCGACGCCACGCTCATTTTCCATTTTATAAAAAAATCTGAGTGCAGCCATTTCTTATGTGAAATTTAGTGTTTCTGAAGTTTTTCGTTAGTGAGTTAACCCACTTTTAGTAATTTTCAACCTAACTTTTGTATGGGAGGTGGGCGTGGTTATGATCCGATTTCTTTCATTTTTGGACTGTATTAGGAAGTGGCCAAAAAAAAACGGCTGCAGAAAGTTTGGTTTATATAGCTCTATTGGTTTGCGAGATATGTACAAAAAACTTAGTAGGGTGCCAAGAAATAAGTGTGCCAAGTTTCATCAAGATATCTTAATTTTTACTCAAGTTACAGCTTGCACAGACGGACGGACGGACAGACAGACATTCGGATTTGAACTGCACTCTTCACCCTGATCACTTTGGTATATATAACCCTATATCTAACTCGTTTAGTTTTGGGTGTTACAAACAACCGTTATGTGAACAAAACTATAATACTCTCTTTAGCAACATTTGTTGCGAGAGTATAAAAATTTCGAAGCAATAAGAGTTAAGGCCGTTTGCAATTTTTACAGAGATACTGCCATTAGCTCAAATATATATTTTAATTCCACTGTTTATTTTTTCGTAATTTTCAATTCTCTTTTTAGCTTTGCACGAATTTGTTTTCCCACGATTTTTTCTTCTTTTTTATTTATTTTGTTACTTTTGTAAATTCAACGCTCCTCAAATTAAAGCAAAAACTAACACATTAATTAGACACAGTTCGCAGATTCTTTACCACCGACATATCAAACTCAAATGCAAATAAAAGAAAAGCAACAACAGCAATAGCAACAACCGAGTCTGCAATCAATGATTGCATTTTTATGTGTTTTCGGTTGGCGAGTTGCAATTAACAGAATAAAAATCCATTTCCTGTTTGGCGCTTTTTGTTGCAAATAGTCGCGCTTATTTGTACAATTTTGATGCCATGCGAAAAGCTAAAAAAAAAGCACTTTACAGTTGCGTTACGGTGAAAGAGCTTAACTGCAATACACTTACATTACCACATACATACATATACATATATACATACAATTGTTTGCGCGCTAGTCTTTACGCGTCTCTTTTGGCGCAACTTTTTAAGACCCTAAATTGAATTTAGTACCAACACAATACTTCGGAGCATGATTTGCATGTCAGTTGTATCTTTTTACAACTTTTTCGCATTTTTTTGTACGTTTTAGACTTGAATACTTACATGCTGTTTACTTGCTCTTGTGAGTTATGTTTTACAATGTCTTACAATTGTTTAGATTTACATACATATGTACCTATATGTAAGTAGGTCTGTATTTACATATACTTGTATAGCATATAAATATATTCGGTGCTGTATCCGTCCAAATATTTCGTGGAATTTTATTTAGCCAAACAATGTGCGGACACGGTTCGTTAAACTTCCATTTCCTTTTCTGTTGGCTTTACAATTGGCAACTGTTGTTTTTGGTGGTAAGGGTTCGCTGTTGTTTCCTGCTGATTTTTAGTAAACCTATATTTTTGTAAGCGATTTGCGAAAGAATACATAACTCGGATAAACTTTCCCTGAAGGATTTTAAGAACAATGACAATCCCTCAGCTGCCAAATATTTAATCCATTGAGTTTGTTGTTACTATTTGGAGTATTTTAGTCGGAAGTTGGTTGAAACATTTCAATATTTGTTGGAAACTTCATTTTTGTTCCCTTATTGCTTTAATCAAACTAGTTAAACTCTTTAATTATTTGGTACTTAAAAATCCTTATCCTATTACTTACTATATTACTTCTGGTACCAAGCATGGAGCCAATAAAAATCAAATAAATTCTAAGGAATTTCAATGTCGTCCAACGAACCACCAGAAATGGGAGAAAAATATTGAATTAGTAAAGTAGTAATCCAATTGATTCAACCAATAATTCATCATTGGTCTTCTTTCGCTTTTGAGATACAGAGGTTGAAACACCTTTGGTCTTATAGATTTAACCACCCATGCGCACTTTTTGGAAGAGAAATACATTATATTTAACTGCTTGAGTGTGATATTAATATTGAGGACCACACTTAAAAGAAATAGTCTTTTCGTACAGCCAAATTAATTTAATACATTAAAATTATAATTGAGAAACAAGTTTTTGCCTTTCTCACAGCTGGCTACTCGATTAACGATCAGCTTTTATACAATTTTGTTTTTGCTGTTCAGAAGAAGTTGGTAAGTTTCATCATCCGATTGCAATTTTATCAATAACCACAGCCAAATTTACTTGCTGGAGAACAACTCGCCGAACTGCATTTTAGTTTCAACTCGATTTGTATTCGATTAAAAATTAATGTAGAATTTACTTTTGTTTGGTAAATCGATTTAAAGCAGCGCTTTAATCTTGCAAAGTCCGAAAAAGCTCTATTAACTCTTGTGCGAAATGGCTATTACCTAACCTATCTTAATTAGATATGTAATTAATTTTGTATGTTAAATTCCGATACAATTAGGGCTTGAATTGTATGACAAATCGGCTTACAATTAAATTTTGAATTGCTGAATGTTCTTGCTTGACTTGCTTGCCAGACTACAGTTTATCAAAGTTTTTTTAATAGTTAATAGTCAGATAGTTGCCAGCCATATAAGTAAATAATAGTAATGAAATGGGATGTGGCAGAGAAATATTTTTAGGAATACTAAATATAAACAGAGTAGCCACATTTTTCGAATTCTTAATAAGCAATATGCTACCTATATCATATTATTAATCACGATATTGGCAACATTCCGTCTTAAAGAGAAAGCTTTGGTCTGAAAAAATATGATGAACTTCCATCTATTTCAAATTATTAAAGTTAATTTTAAAGTATTTATTTAGTGTTTCCCAGCTATTTAAAATGAAAGTTAGATAATAGTGTCTGTAGCTGGCCATTAGATGATTTCACGCAGGATTGAATTTGATAGATTAACAAAATCGACTCGTCGAAATTTTACCTGAAATAATTCTATTGTATTAGCTACCCTTTTAGAAATCATATGATCACTGCAGAATTGTAGAAATTTAAAAAAAAAACTATATATTTTTTAGAGCTTGAAAGATAACCAAAGCAATAAGTCTCTTTTATGTTCACTGTCAAATATTTTAAGTATAATCATGCCATCATAAAAAAACATATTCTTCTGTATTTCAAGTAGGTAACTGATGTATGTAGGTAATACATACCTTATCAACATATGAATTGAAAAATTAAAATAAAAACACTCAACCTACTGCGTACAATTACAGCAATTTATATTTAAAAATAACAATTTGTAACTCATTAAGTCATACACATAGTTCAAATGTACAACGTTATCAGCTTAAATTGTACAAAAAAATGCACAGTCTTATCAGTAATATTTAGAAATATAATCGAAGTGAAACACTTTGTTGTGAGTTTTTCACTTAAACTAACCATAGGCCGCTCGTTTAAGTGATATCATCAGGTCTACACTATAGTTTACGAAGCGTTAAGCGCACGTTGTAAATATGGGCATACGTAATACAAATATTTTAGCAATTACGCGATTTTCTCAAAAATGTTATTTACTCATTTGTCGTCTTATAAGTACCGTTTGGATATTTGACAATGAAATAATCGCGTCTTTTAGTCATATTTGCGCTTAACAAATTCATAGCTAGCATAGCATAGATAAGCGGTGCTACGTGCGCACGCAATTCAATTATTCGCGGTATTCACGAGGCGTGGCAGTCGGGGAAATAAGGTAAACATGATATGATTAAGCGCCGCATTATTTATTGTATTGTATGAGTAGTCAAAATTTCAGCGAAATAAAAATGCAAAAAACCTTAAAATAATAAAATAAAATTGGCACAATAATCAATGCAATTTATGACGTTATATTAGCGCTTATAATGCAAAATGATGGTTTTTTAATTTACAAAATCGTCTCAAATGAAAACTTATGTAAAGAAAGTATATAGTTATGCAGTCCATATTGTGAATATGGACTGTAATTGATTCATTAAAATTTTGATTGAGAAACCAGTTTTTGTACTTTACACTGCCGGCTACTCGATAACCGATCAGCTGTTATAAATTTTTGTTTTTGCTTTTCATACATTGGGATTCATGATTGAATCTTCCCCCGTATGTTAGTCGTTTAAAACTTATAAATCTTCCCACACTCTCTAGTCGCAGAGAAATGCTAGGTATAATATTCCTAGTAAAACTTTTTAGTTCATTACTTTTGTCTGATATTAAGTTTAATGTCCCATTGCGTTCATCCATGCAGTTTAGACCATTATTTCTAAAATCTTCTAGAACAAATTTTGAGTTAAATGAACCATTCCACCGAATAAGTCATGATTTTAATTCACATTCCAGCACATTTAACCTGTCTGATTCGATTTTTAGCATTAAAAAAACTATTTTGTCTTCGCTTAATAAGTAACATTAAAAATTTTTAACCATTTGTATCTGTAAATTTTAGATCTTAGCTGTTGAAATTTGTCTTTCTGTAGCTGAGCAGTTTGAGATATCGACGCTTAAAAACTCTTGCCTTTCATGACTCGGCAAATTCCGCTCGTTTGCGGATTGCGCCTCACGCGTCGGTTGGGCGGGAGGAGGGTAGTCGTTTGGGTTAATAATAAGAAGCAAGTTTCATCAGCTGTTTACTATTTTTAGCAGTCGTGTAGCGTGAACAACATCCGCAGACAAAAAACGTAAAAATAATTACAAATACGGTCTTTGCCGCAGAGTTGCATTCCATTTTCAAGTCGTTTAAAATTCAATCAAAAATTAATGTAGATTTTTATTTTGTATTGTAAATCGATCTTAATCAGCGTTTTAATCGAGCAGAGGCCGGTTAATTGATCAATTAGCTCCTGTGTGAAAAGACATAAGGGTTATAATGCAAAATTCCAGAAAACTAAAGTTTGTTATCAGTGGAAGAACTAAGCAATTTTTACCTTAACTAATGTGAGTATAGATCTCTTGACGAAAGAATCCCCGAAATAAAGGTTTAACGAATATAGTCAATAAACTAGCACAATATTTTGTGTATTTTTTTGAAACGGCAATTTTATTCACAACCAATTTTCAAGAAATATACAATATTCAGAATTTTAAGAATTTGTTAAAATCTGTGTATGCTTGAAAATGTCGCTTTCTATTAAATACTATTTTTCTGCACCATACTGTACATTCCTTCCTCCATATCATCTTTGATTAAATTCAACAAAAAATATTTACGAGTACTATATTGACTCATATCGCCAGCGTCTTGCTATACGATTAAACCACTTACAGATTAAAATTAGATTTGTTCAACGAAAGGAAAAAAAGTGAAATAAAGCAATATGTAAAATATATATTCTATTGACTTCTCAGAATACTGGCATTAGGTAAACATTTTATCAGTCATTCAAACAATATGGTTTAAGCACTTTATCAGTCATTATTTTCCTAGCAATAACTATGAGTTCATTCGTGCTGGACGATGAGTATTAATAACTTATACTATTTATATTGAAAGTTGCCAAAGTCAAATATGTGGTGTTTCACGGGAATAGTATATTTTAGGAAGTAGCGCTTATTATCCAATTAACGTTGCAATAACAGACGTTAAAACTTATGGGTAGCCCTGTATTCTATAAATAGTAATATACAATTTTTTCTAACGAGAGATGCGAAACGAATACACTTCTTGGAAATAACCACAAAAACTGATTGTGGTATTTCTATATTTCTAGTGCTCTCAATGAATTATAATAACTTTCAGTTTTTAGAGATAGATTTTAGTGTTTATTTGATATATATTGCAGTTATACGTTTGTAGATTATAATGATTTTATTAATACATTTCATCTAATTATAAGAGATCACATCGATTTTTGAGTTTATCAACACATTGCTATTCCAACTATATTTCGTTATACTAGTTTATTGTATTCATAAAAGTTGTTCATTTGATTCGCCAACTAAATTTCTTATGTTTTATTTCTTATCATGCCATAATAAAAGCCCAAATTTATGAACTTACAAAGAGTATAATGTATTGTGATATTCCAGCTATATTTCATTATGCCAGTTTATACCAGTTGTTTGTTCGATTCGCCACTCAACTACAATTGGCGAATAGAAGACAACTTATAAATCATTTTATTTCAACCTTTATTTTTTGATAAGTTGATAAGAAGCTGCCCTTAGACAAGCTCTATTGCGAAATTGATTTCTGAAAACCCCCACTAAATTAATTCTCAAATTAAAAAGTGTACACTGTATTATACCATATTTTATTTATGCAAATATTAAAAAGAACTATTATTTTATTTCCATTTTATATATAAACTCAAAACCAAAAACCAACAACAACAATTGGCCCTACAAACGTACCTAAAACAAATGGAATTTTTTCACTACCAATTGGCTTCAATCATTATCAACAACAACAAATCACTTGAAACAATTTGCGCCGTCTGCGTACAGCGCGATGTAACAGCAACAGCAACAGCAACGGCGGCGGCGGCACCGCCAGCGCCATGGCAACAAATGTGGTCGCATATGAAACGTTTATCGCACAATTCGAAAGTGAACTCGACCAGCACATTGACATTTACACTGCCGAAGACTGATATTGGCGGCGGCGGCAGCAATGGCAAGTGCATGAACCTGAATGGCCTATATCCGGATAGGACGGCATCGTTGAAGCACACTATGCTGCATACGCATGCGCAACAACAAGTCCACTACAAACCTGATGTGGTATGCAAGAAGACACAATATAAACATTATTTTTTTCGAATTTGCTTGGTTCTTGGTTTTCACAATTTTTTCCCACCTTCAAATTGTTTGATTGGGTCACTTTGGCATTTGCTCGGTTGCTGATTGCCTATTTCAGTTGCTATACATACAAACATACAGTAGCTATTTATACACGAGGAATGGTATTTTTGCACATTTTCAAGTAAAAACGGAAATTTCTTGTAATTGGTTGTGGTTTCTTCAATTTATTGGTTGTAGTTTTTTTCTCCAAATGGTAAATTTTTATATAAAAAAAAATTTTTCGTATAAAAAATATTTATTTGAAACAAAAATAAAAAAAATATTTATTTGAAATCTTTTTTTTACAAATATTTTTGGATCGATGGTATTTTAATATAAATTAGATATTAGTCAAATAAATTTGGAATGTGGTTTTTAAATTTCAATATTTGCACCCAATTTTTATGCAAATATTTTTTTAATATTTTTTAAATTTTTATAAGAATTAGAAATTTTATAAAAATATAAAAATTTATATAATATTGGTAGTGTTCTTGAATTTAAATTTAATAGTAGTATAATTATTCGATTGGAATTGTAGTTAGTTGTGGTTTCTTATTACCATTTATAAAATTAGAAAAATTTTCTATTTTCATATAATTTTATTTTATTATAATGTAAATTTCATATTTCAGTTATTTTTTTTCATTGAAAGTGATTTTGCATAACGTTTTATTAGTAACTGCTTAGAAATAAGTCCAAACAGAGAAAACAATGACAATGCAAGCTTGCTCCTGTCAAATGTCAACGGTTTATATAGCATTAACGGATGTTTGACGAGTCACGCCAGTTACTTTTACTCGAAAGCTATTGAAAACTTACGGCTTGAAGAGAAATTTAACTTTACTTGTATTTGATACTGAGTAGTTGAATATCACTTTCATTGGTTAAGAAATCGATTATTTAACTCTATCCTATTACTCCTAACCTGAGAGTACTCCTCTCTCTAAATAGTTATACAACCAGTTTCAAAGAGAGCTCTGTAAGGAGCTTTACTCTCTGCTCTCAAATTTTTTTATTCGCAATTTCAATCTGAGACCTATAAAGGAGTTTTAATTCCGATCTCTAGTTTTTTTATACCAACCTGAGAGTACTCCTCTCTCTAAATAGTTATACAACCAGTTTCAAAGAGAGCTCTGTAAGGAGCTTTACTCTCTAACTAACGATTTTTATATGAGGTCCACCTTGTAACCCGCTTTTTGAACTACAATCTCATTTAAAAGATCCGATCACTCACTTGACAGTATATTTCATTAAAAGCTATCGGCGACGATTGTTACTGACTATTTGATCACACTAGATCATTTATGGAGCTCCAGCTAAACTTATCAGTTGGTAAACTCTATTTCAAACTTTTGGTTATTAAAAAAAAATAAATAATATTCGCAGTACTTTCCTCTTTTAACCAGACCAACTGCCTTTATAAGGAGTTACTAAAGTTTTCAAACTTTATAACCCCTAAAATATTAATGATCTCTATATCTTTTTGTTCTTCCAAGTAAAGGAACAATGATAAGTAGTGCACTCTGAGCTATGATCTGCATTATCATTGACTTGCAAACAGTATGGATATACATATGTAATTCAATATGCACCCGATTTCTAAAGTGTGTTTAGTGGTTAAACCTAGTAGATCGTGAATTCGATTCTCAATGGCATCCATATCCGGAAGTTGTTCTCAAAGACTTTCAGACAAAACTCGAAACTCGCTTAGTTGAAGGAGAAAAAAATGAATAAAAGCTTAGTATTTTCATTCTCAAAATATATATTTCAAGTCCATCTACGTATGATTGGAACAGAGTCACTAAAACTCTGACGAAGTGAAAAAGTTGTGTTCTACACTCATTCTACTATATTTAACTACATATGTATGTATGTGTAATGTAATGCATCTAGCATCTAGCTCGTACCGATTCTAGTTTTTCCCGAGAACTGAAAGTTGTGCTGCTTTAAGATTCATGTGATTTTCTTTATCTATTTACATATGTATATACTAAGGCATATCAGAGAATACGTATGTCTATCTATACACAAACGTTCATAATAGTCAGGCATACATACATATGTAAGATCATGTATCTTAGACGAGGTAATTGTGCTGAAAATGAGCTCATGGACAAGTAAACAATGTTGGTAAACAAACAGATTATAACTGTAAAATAAACATTAATTAAAATATCGCATGCACATAGAAACTTGCACTCTTCCTCAAAGCACAACGTCACATAAAACATACAATATAAAGTGTATTTATGTAAGTAAGTATATACTTATATGTATATATTCTTTTCACAAGCGACAGATTTATAGTGCACAATAATTACCTTGAAGAAATTAAAAAAAAGAACAAAACGTTTGTTATGAATAATACTAGTATCAAGCAAGAATTTCCACACGGTCGGTAGCGAACGAATTGGAGTTAGGATCTCAGTTTACGGCCGTAAAAGAAATCATGCATACGTCATTATATGTGTTTTGGTGTATGTATGTAAGTATGGATTCTAATATAGCACACGCTTCCCAGATGTTCTCAAGACTGTTGCCGGAACATTTTCCACGTGTTGAAAACTTACTTCCGTTGTTCCACGAATTACTGGATAAAATATTACGATACATGTATAGACAGGCTGAATAGTTCGATTAGTCAAAAAGATTTTTTTGCAAAACTTGATTCGATTATTTATATTCTATTCCATCTTCACTCTTTTGATACCACATTTGGGTATGACTGCTCTTTAGTTTACATATATGCTCCAATCTTAATCATTTCTTTGCGTCAAACAACCTACTGAGATGTAAGCTCTGGAAAAATTATCTAGTGGCCAGTTCAAGAGAATCTGGTTGATGTGTAAGAAAAGGGAAGCCCAAACTCATGTAATATTGATAATTTTTGATTGATTTGTTAGTTGGTGAATTGGTCCACTGAGAGTTCACACATTACTTGCTTCCTTGATATTCTTGCAGACTCTTGGAGCTATCTCGGTCAACTTCATGAAATCATTTTGATGTGTTCTGATGTCTATCGAGATTTCAGTAAAGAACATTCCTTTCAAAAGTTGTCAAAGAATATTTGTCTCCTTGTCGACACCCTCGAAAACAAACAAAATAATCTCTGCTGCTGCTTTTTGACTGTCCCGTCTTTGCTATATCGAGCATCGTGAGTATCCAGACTTCAGCAACGAGAACTAACTGGAATGGAAATAAGATGCAGATAAGCAGAAGTTTTCGGGCTTCTATAACCGTTCAAGTGTGATCCCCATCTCTTGGATAAGCAGTAGATCTTGATCAAATATTCTATCTAAAGAGAATAGGCTTACCAAGTTCCAGTTTGTACCTTGATGGAGACCATTCTATGTATGTACAATAATTGGTGTGGGATCATTTATGGATTGATCTGAATTCATTTGACAATGTTCTACATAAAAGACATTGAGACATATAACTGATTTCGCGTTGTCGGTGTCTTATATTCCTCATAAAGGAGTAATTGGCTGCCAGTCATTGTGTCTATTTGAGGGTTCGGCTTCGTCTTTTACCGTGAGTAACGTACTCTGTATCAAAGAGCATGAAATCCGTGATTTTATAAATATCTGACACCTGGAAGATATAAAATATATATAACAAATCTGGACAACTTTTGCTTTTTATATTAGTCATATAGGATTGAATAAGTTAAGGAAGTTGCATAAAAAATAATTATAATATCAGCTTATAATAAAATAGAAGGGAAGAAGTTCGCAATTATTAACCCTTTATTCTCCACACATGCTAGTAGACTCTATCAACACAAATCCTGCCAATTGCTGCCCTAAAAACTCCACCCCTAAAAAAAAACAACAACAATATACAAATCGGGAAAATTTATGAGACATGCCGTCAAAAATTGTCTTGTGCCAAAAACGACTGACAGCCCACTGCCTGTCAGCCACTACGATAATCGAATTCACCAAATGCCTTACAGAAACCAACACAAATTTCGCATAATCTTCGCAAATTCTTTTTAGCCGCCATTCAACTGTCAAAGACATGTCGTCTGCGCGCGGCTGCGTACTCCATAACTTCATGGCACCTGCTGTCAGCGACGCAAATGGCGAAAGCCTTAAAAAGAGTTTCACTGTGGCAACAGCGCTAACTACGCGACAGTTGAAATGCCAATATTTATGTTTATTTTATTACGCAAATATATTTGTATTTACATACATATGTACATATGTACAAGCAAGCTTTCCATTTCTCTTGAAAACACGCTTTTCCGTTAGCTTTTCTTGTACATATGCAAATTTAAAGTCATTATCGTTCTTTTTCCTACTCCACGCATTTGCTTTTCGCAATTTGCTGCAACATATTTGGCTGATGGTGGTTTCAAAAGGAGAAAAAAATACAAAAATATTTGCGCAGACACGTGTGGCATATTTCCTTTCCTGCCTCTTTTGGATAGTGATTGAATTATAAAATTGCCTAGTGCTTTCTTCATAGTCCGCGCTTATTGAGTTTGAGTGTCATGAGTTTTGTCCGGAAAAAACTGCCTATTTTCAATAATATTTTCTTTAGTATTAGGTCTACAACTTTGCTTCCGCCGTTTTCCAATATATGCCTCTAGGGTCCAGCACTGGTCGATTAAATCGTTTTATATCGATCTTAGACATTTGTGTCAACATTAACCCAACAAAATATTTGTAGAGTTCTGTTTGCATCCCAAACTTATTCTGAACTGAAAATGTCACAGCCGAATTCTCGAAATTTGCATGGAATTCGCATGCTGCCAGAAAGATGGTCAAACGTAGTAGCTAGCGACAGCCAATATTTTGAATGGTCCATCCGTTGAGTCAAATGTTTGATGACTGGCGAATGATACGCGTGTTGTTGTGCGCCAAGGCCTGAATCGTAGCGAGTTTGTCCTCACATATTTTAGACTTCACATACCCTCACAAGGAGAAGTCTAACGTTGTAATATAATATGATCTCAGTGGCTAATCGACCGGTCCAAAACGGCAGATGCTCACCGAAGTGTTCTCTCAATAAATCCATGAATTGATGCGAAGTGTAGGAAGTTCTTGTTGAAACCAAATGTCGCCGAGCTCACGAGCATACATTTCAGACATAAAATAGTCGGTTATCATGAACGATAACGGTCACCATTGAAGGTTACGTTCTTACCGGCATAATTTTTGAAGAAAAATGGTTCCATTGGACACCAAACCGTTGTTTTTTCTGGCTGAAATGTCAGCTCTTAGTTAATCTTCGTCTCTAATGCGGCAATTTTGCTTGTTTACATACCCATTGAGCCAGAAATGGGCCTCATCGCTGAACAGAATTTAAATTGAAAACGTCGGATGTTCTTGGAACTTTTCAAGAGCCCATAACGAAACGATGTCGCTTGGGAAGGCTTCAGTTCTTTCACAAGCTGTATTTTGTACGTTTATTTAAGATCTCGACGTAAAATGCATCAAGTTGTTCCATACGTCAGTCCGAGTTATATTAAAAATATTGTGGTAGGTTGAGGTAATTCTTAAAATTATATTGTTGAAGTTCTTTAAATTTTCCTTGGATGAGATGAAGACCAAAGACAATACAAAATAGCTGCCAGAACGATAAACCTGGCTCAAACATGTTGTCAGCTGGTCACATGAGGTACACTTCTAAATTGAAAGCAACAAGTACCCTTATTAGATAAATATAACTGTTGCATTGTCTTATTAGGTATGTGTGGCTTTTCTAGTTGATTCAACTTTCTTCGAGAATCTATATAACTCATAATTAACCGCTTATAATCACATATGTATGTATGTACTTAAGCGTATATGTAAGCACTTGCTTGCACTTTAGATGTCAGGGAAAAGTTTGCGCTGCTCAAGCCAGTTCTCTATCGTCTAGTCAGCTGTTGTGAAAGCAACAAGAAGCAATTTCATGGACACTGGGTCGATGTCTTCCATAAACAGCAAACAACTGCCGTATGTCTAGCTGCTGCACTAACTAGTTATTACATTTGTTGTTGTAATTATTGTTGTGCAAACCGCAGCACTTAAGAATTATTATTCAGAATCACAAACAACATGCAATGTTCGATGCCGTTGCGGCGAGTGCAATGCACTGCACGGACGACTGGACCGGTAATAATCTTATGAGCGAATGCACACACAGTTACACATAGACATATATATATGTATGTATGTATGTCTATATATGCATATAGGTGTGTGTGTGTGTGGTTGGTGACTGCGAATATGCGTTTTGCACTGATAATAAAATGCGTGCAAAAGAAATCAAGCGGTGAATGTGGAAAAAGTTGAAAGCGGTGTGAATTGGCAGCAAAGAAAGCAGATGGCGAAATCTTCAACTTTGATTGACACTGATTGATATTGAATGGATTTATTGTGTGCAAAGTCATGATGAGTGCCGCAAAAGCAATAAACAAGTGCACACTGGACTATCTGTTATTTATGGTGTTTTTTTAAGTAAATAATGAAATTAATTTTAATAAGAATGAAAAAATATTACAAATATCTAAATGATGAATGTTGCCATATTAAAAAAAAAAGTTTGTGCAATCAACTGAAAAATATTTACACCATTCCAGAGCGTCTACAAAATATGCAGTACTTGTTCAATAAATTTCGAACGAGAGAAAAAATGTAAAGTTTTTTAACAAAAGGCATAAATCGGCCGATACTGCTGCAAATTTGTACGAAGTTCATCAGTCGTCGATGGGTTGTTGGTATCTTCTTCTTCTTGACTGGCGTAGACACCGCTTACGCGGTTATAGCCGAGTCCAAAACAGCGCGCCACGTATCCCGCCTTCTGGCAGTTTGGCGCCAATTGGTTATTCTAAGCGAAGCCAGGTCCCTCTCCACCTGGTCCTTCCATCGGAGTGGAGGTCTCCCTCTTCCTCGGCTTCCACCAGCGGGTACTGCATCGAAAACTTTCAGAGCTGGAGCACTTTCATCCATTCGAACAACATGACCTAGCCAGCGTAGCCGCTGTTTTTTTATTCGCTGGACTATGTCTATGTCGTCGAATAACACATACAGCTCATCATTCCATCGTCTGCGGTATTCGCCGTTGCCAATTCATAAGGGACCATAAATCTTCCGCAAAACCTTTCTCTCGAAAACTCCTAGTGCCGTCTCATCGGATGTTGACATCGTCCACGCTTCTGCACCGTAAAGTAGGACGGGAATGATGAGAGACTTGTAGAGTTTGATTTTTGTTCGTCGAGAGAGGACTTTACTTTTCAATTGCCTACTTAGTCCATAGTAGCACCTGTTGGCAAGAGTGATTCTGCGTTGGATTTCCAGGCTGACATTGTTATTGCTGTTAATGCTGGTTGTTGGTATAGACCATAAAATTTACGTAGCCCCACAAGAAATAATCTAACGGCGTCAAATCGCACGACCAATTGATTGGGACATTTCGTGAGATAACACGTTCACCAAGCTTGGTTTGCAAGAAATCGATTGTGACATTCGCTGTGTGGCTTGCGGCGTCGTCCTGTTGGACCAAAAATATTTGGTTATCATAGAGCGGTAGCGATTTCGTTCACAGTAGCGTGCCGACTCGTTGTTGGGAATGGCAAACCTTACTGAAGAGGAATGTCAAAGAAAGAGAGGAAAAAATATGGCGTCGTTTGCTGTCACTATCGGTCTACTTTTGTAGCGTTGCTTTTGAAAACCCCCTTTTATACTACTCAAATTCATGCATTTTTAGTACACCAACTTCGGTATTCGATAGCTAGGCGTATTATAATGTTTTTTTATAATTTTCTTTTTTTCCAGTTAAATTCATTAGAACTCTCAAAACTATCAATTATTTAAGGCGTATTATTGAGTAGCTGAGATTTTATTTTCTTTTTTTTCAATAAACATTTTTTGGTGCTTGACTTCAATAATACTTAAATAGTGTGTGCCAAAATGTAGGCAATTTGAAATATGATATGACTGGTTCTATATCTATTTTGTAAGCCTAAAATTTGGCGACTACACTGCACTGCATAAAGGAGTTGGATACTAGAATTAATCTTGACTTTCGGCATAATATTGAAAAAAATTGCGAACATACTTTACTATTTAAAAAAAATTCCCTCACTTATTTAAATATTATTTAGGCATGGGTACTCATTTTATTATTGGTGGCTGCTAATATCTTATTATTAATACGAATATATATTAATATATTTTATTATCAAAAGAAATTGAAAATATTTAAAATATTTTTTAGAAAATATATGCCTTTATTATTGAAATTATTCACTAAAATTTCCTTTCCATCTTTTCATTACAGGTGAGTTCCACTGTTAAATGCTAATTACTGCTGGCTTACACAGTTAGACAGACATATGTCTACACTCACTTACAATTCCAGGTTTTTATATTTACATGCGTAGAAGACATAAATTATTTCCTCATATAAATTAAGCTCACTTGATCATAATTAGTAAATATACTTACTGCTATTTATATATAAATAGCCGTTAAGATAAACAAGGAAATATTTATATACCTGCTTGCCTTACTGTAGCCGCAATCATTTACATATGAGATATCTACTTCTACATATTTGCACAACCTTATTTCTTAACGCATGCGAATCAAATACATACATATATCATAGATAAAGCGCAGATAACGAATAAACGGTGACTACTACCGCGAGTTTTTATCGCTTTCAATTACGATCATGTACATACATATATGAATGTATGTATGCCTGTATAAATGCCAGTTTTATGTGCACAATAATTGTGTTATTATTTCTTTATCGTTTTCTTAATGTGTAATGTCATGTCTTTGCTTTTCGAAATGATAACCACATTTCTATGAATGAAAGTTTATTCATTAAATACCCGTTATAATTTTAGCTGTTAGTAAATAAGACATTTTGAAACGCATGAAAAGTAAAATTGTTGCATTTGTAAAATGTACTGCAGTTTTGGCTCAGCGCACAGTGGGCCTTAAGCTGGAAAAAGTGGAAAAATATATTTTTTCTAAATCAAAATAAATAACTTTCCACAGGAGTTAATCGGAGTTGTCTTCTGTTTTAAGTTATATCACATCTCTTTTACTGAACATCTTTGTTATTGCTTTCTTATATACATTTTTTGAAAAGAGAACAGAGCTCAAAATAACAAGCGAGTATCAATTAAAGCGTGTTCCATTTCAAGGTTTTTAAAGAAAAAAAAACACAGAAAATTCAAATTTAATGGGGAATGTTGATTATCATTCGAACGCACATTCCTTGGTATTTATTTTTTAAAGAATATCGGCCCAAAACGTGAAATTATTTGCTCACCGTAGTATTCTCTCAATAAATCTATTGCTTGATGCGATGTGGGAAGTGTCTCCGTCTTCAAACATGGACCGATGCTTCCACCGATCCACAAACCACACCAAACCGTTGATTTTTCTCGATGAAATGACAGCTCTTGAATCTCTTCAGGTTGCTCTTCGTCCCAATTTCGGTAATTTTGCTTGTTTACATAACCATTCAGCCAGAAATGCGCTTCTGGGCGCTAAACAGAATTTGGCTGGAAAACGTCGACTCTTCTTGTAACTTTTCAAGAGCCCATAGAGCGAAGCGATATCGCCTGGGAGGGTCAAGCGGCTTCAGTTCTTGCACAATCTGCATTTTGAATGCTTTAAATTTAAGATCTCGACCAAGTCGTTTCATACGTCAGTTCGAGTTACTGCAAACGGCGCGATGGGGACTCTCCACGTTCTTCGTATACACTCTCAGATGTGGCGCTATATTTTCTGTGTGCTGAACATGATCTATTCGGTCGAATATTATCTAATAATGAATACGGCGTCACAAGATGAGCGATGGTCTTGCGCATAGTAAGCTCAGTAGTCCGATTATGTTGCACAATCTTTGTAGAACGTCAAATTTCGTTATAGAGTTGACAATTTGTAAACGATGTTTAGACGTAAGTCTTTACATGATGAAATGGCAAGAAAATACTGAACAAAAATAACGTGAGAGCTTGACACGACTCTCGCATGATCTGTCAAAAAATGGCTATTAAAAAAGCATCTATACTTTTATCACCCGTTAGAAGGCTACTATTGGCTGAAATATTTTTGAAAATGTAAAGCTTAAAGAAGTTAAAGCTTCACGAAAGCCTGATCGATTTTTATGAGTTGGTAGAGTGAAAATTAAATCTTTTGTTTGGTTTGGAAAGGGAGTTAATTTTATATCAACGATTTATAATACCAATAAATACAACAATATAATCAGAAATGCCAATTATTTACTTTACTCAAATGAAAGTTAAAACTCTGCACTCTTAAACAGTTATTTTTCTCACTTTTTCATATTACTTATTACAAAAATTTGCTTTAGAAGAATCAAGGTAAATAACTACCAGCCAAACTAAACCAAACAAGTTCAATCACAAGCTTTTTGGAACACACACAAGTGAAAGCTCTAAAGAGCACAGTACTTTCGCTCGCGAAAATCTACCTTTTATGCTCTTTTGCAGTGCATTGATTAAATGTATGAAGCGGTGCCTCTACTGCATGCTAATGCTCTCGCCAATTATTTTTTTTTTCATCTAAACAACTTACTAGACTACATACAAGTACATATGCTTGTAAAAACAAGTAATCTAAGTAAATAAATACGCAAGCATACTAGTTTTCCTGATTGACATACATCTGATCTCTATCCGCTTCAAATAGCTGTTTGGCTAGATGTACTAAATTTCCATTACCATGTCTCCACTTTTAATCAAGTAAATAGTTGCTCTTAAGCACCACAGCTACACTACTACCATTTCAAAAATTTGCTGCGTACAAGCATTAGTATTTGCCATCTACCGGGTTGTACATAGTAAACGGGTTTCCAACTTAGTGGTATAGAAAATGCGTATGCCACATTTATGGAACAAAATTAAATAAATAAAAAATAGAGTAAATTACAAATAAAAATAATTAAAGAGAAGTTTTTTGGACACCCTGTGAAATAGCTAAATTGATTTTTCCCTGCAATTTCTCTATTTGATCCTCGACAAATATCATAGAAATCGTGAAACTGTCTGCTCATGGAATCCATTCCAGTATTAATGTGTGCTGTAAACAGGGTCTTCAAAAAATATTGCAGGTTATCATCATCTTCGGGGTCTATAGCTAAAATGTGCTTTAAGTTAAGTTTACTTTACGATTTATAATTTTTTAATTAAAAACTCCAATAAATTAATTTATTCGCAATTACATTTTTACAAAAATAAAGTTAAAACCCCTGCAATGAGCGTCGCAAGAAAAACGGACAGTTGCAGTTGACTTGCGCCACTAGTTTCTTGCGCAAAAAGTTCATCCCACAAAGCGTAACGTTTAGGGTTAGGTGCTGAACCCACACGCATTATATCGTTATTGTAGAATGTTCGAATATCATCAGGATCTACTTTGGGCCAGTTAACTGTGATGCTCGGTGAAAAATATCTAAATAAAAGTCAAAAATTTAGAACCATTCTATAAATTAGCAACTATATGTATCTACTATTTACCCCCATGTGGCAAAAGTTTCGAATATATGCACCATGCGCTCTACCATAAATATATTACGCGATTGTATGGGAAACTGTGTACCGTACCATGTGCTTGGCATAATGTATTTCAAGTCATCAGCATGCACGACGCCTGTAAGAGAAATAGTAAGTTATGTTAACACAACCTGAGTTAAGATTTCCAGATATTAAGCTTATATAAAACTGTTTAAGAATTATAAAACAACTACCAATGGGGTCTTTCATTAGAAAAATCTCACTCTCTCCCTCTCCCACACATTTTTTTCTTACCACCAGTACTTGCCATTTTCTCTCTACTTATTATATGTATATGCTAGAGCATGTTTTATAACCCTCTCTCAGTTGCACCATTTGCATGTTTTTTTGTAGCGTGAGTCACTTTTTCTTAAAATCGGTTGAGAATTCGAAACTCTACTAAATGAAAATCTTAATGAGTATAAGCGTATATTTTTCCAATTACCATAGGCGTTCCCATTGTGATCAGGTCTTAAGCTCGGGTTGCTTACATAATCGAAGCGGTAGTAGAAAACATCCATATTTCTACTAGCCAACCGTACCAAATTATATACACCATGACCAATAATAGCGTCCGAGAAGATACGTCCAAACCAAATTAGATTGCGCTGAGTTATGTTTGTGCTATTTCCGATATAAAACTCCTTCAGTTTTTCACCACGCCACACAGTCTCATCACTATCAATGCCAGCCGACCAATTTTTATACAAGAAAAGTTCTGGCGCATAGCTTGCAAAGTTTTGACTGATATCGTTTAACAAACCGGTATTGTTTTCCTGATCTGAAAGTGAAGAAAATTGAGTTTCATTACATTTTTACACGCTAATTTTTACAAAGAACTTACGAAAAACATGAAAGTCTAACTCATCAAGGGTGATGCCTGTCATTAGTGGCACATTATTGGTTCTGTTATGACGGAACGTTTCCGTTGGATGTTCCAACAAGAATTTGCCATCGATCTCATAATTCCACTTCATATTGATGAAACCATAATGTTCCCACGTGGCACACACATCGATAATCTTCTGCCAGCTCACGGCGCGCAAACAATCTAATAGATCTTGTGCATTGTATTTCGGACAACCGACCTCTTCGGCCAATTTGCGTGTCCAATGTTGATTGTCGATTATGTATTCATTGGTAGCGCTGCCGCTCATAGCGATGGCACGATGAAAGAGATTCGCTGATAATGGTGATGCCATATGTAATGTCACCGCCATAGAGCCGGCGCTCATGCCAAATATGGTCACTCTGTTGGGATTACCGCCAAAGTTACGTATGTGCGCCTGTACCCATTGTAGCGCTAACACCTGATCCAGATAGCCAAAATTACCCGGTACTTCTGCGCTGCGTGTACTTAAGAAACCCAAAGCGCCCAAACGATAGTTGAAAGTAACCAAAATCACTTTAGCGTCGAGTAGATATTGCGGCCCCGCCTCATAAACACTGTGTCCGCTACCAATCTTATTCGAACCGCCATGTATATATACCAGCACCGGCCAACCACCCACAATTTCACTGCTGGTGTAGACATTGAGTTTCAAACAATCCTCACTCATTGCTACCGATGCGACGGGTTGTGGACAGAGTGCACTATCCTCGGTGGCGTCCAGTATATCGTTCCACGCCTCTACGGGCACGGGCGCTGCAAAGCGACGTTCACCAGTCGGTGCCTGTGCATATCGTATGCCACGATAGGCGAATATATCACGACCATTTAAAGTTTTCAAGACACTACCACGTATACTACCCAAATCAGTTTTGACCAGCGGTTCCCGTCCAGTGGACTGCTGCACCACTAACAAGAGCAGCAGTGTGACGCTGATAAACCTTAACATTTCGATGGTTGTACGTCGACTGTTAGCTGCAGACCTTTTGTACCGTATTCTAATACCTATTTCGTCATTTATGGCAATAATATTGTTTACTAGATTAGATTGCTTAACATTTATTGCTCTCCGCGTGTGTTGGCCTATCAGTATTAAGTGGATAAGATTGCAAATATTAATATTTTTATGAACACCTGGAGGCAAAATACTGAAAGTAATACAAAATATATATTTCTATAGAATAATCGATGATCATAAAAGATATGAGTTTATCGATAGTCGATAGTCTTGTAATCCATTTTATCTAAAGCAGATTCTACTAAACTCGCTAACAGTTACAGACTTTTTGACCCTATAAAAAATAACAGTAAGACGAAATGTTTGTGATTATACTGCCTTCCTTGCTTTATATAAAATAAATTTAGCTATAGTTCATTAGGTCCACTAAATTAGAGATCGTCTATTTCCTAATTTATATCGTTCAGTTAGATTCCGTTGGATATTCCTCAACTAATACAGGTCAGATTCATTTACTGCTCTTCATGTGAAATACTTTTCGACTTCTCTCTCTTTTTCACTGCCGATATATCCACCAACTTAATTTAGTATTATTTTTTATGAGATATTTTCTTCCAACGAAAAACAAATATTTTTATTCGTTCTCATTTATATTTCACACAGTGTATTAAACCTCTCAGGTGCCACATAAAGTCATTAGAACGAAACCAAAAAAAAAATATTTTATGATAGTCAGCAGTTTATGTCTATATACAGTATTATCAGTAGCAATATATAATATTAAGAATGAATCAGTTGTTTGACTTTATGTAATAACAACGTTTTAGTAAATCCCCTTGTTAATCTGAACCTTGAACTTTTATGTGAACAAATTTAGAGTTGATTCTATTTATAATTTCACTAAATCAGGGTCAAGATTATTTAAGTCGAGAAAATCTTTTATGTGTGTTTGAAAAACCTTGTGATTGAAACTTATTTCTTCCAAGGTCTAAAAATAACTCAAATATACTATCTTCAGCTTAAAATAATACATTAAAAAATACACCTTCAGAGAGAGACCTTAGTGATTGTGCGTTAAAATCTATTGAAGGTTTGTTGCATTACAAAATGATTAGCAGAAGTCTTAGATAGTCATTAGATAAATCCATGGGAATCCATGGGACATCCATCCATAATCTCCATAATCTGAGATTTCTGGCATACTAATTTCTATGTCTGCAGAGCCACATAAAATGTAATCAGCGACACACTTTTTTCCTAGTAAAACAAGTAAAATGCTCAAGGGTTACATTAGTATTGGCTGAACCGTTTATTATTAACATCGAAATTTGGTAAAGGTGAATGATATAGCTTAAAAACTAGAAATGATCCGGAGATATTAGCTTCTCAAACAAGTTATGGATTTATCAGCACAGTCTGGAGACTCACTTTAGTTTATCAGGCACCGAAATCAGTCAGCTTTTACCAAGTCACTTTACAAACAATTTTGAAATGATGAAAGCTCATAAAAATCTACTCAACTATCATATGAAAGCACGGTTCATAAATAATAATAAAATAAATTAGTTCTGCAATGAGAACTCCTAGATTACTTTAGCTAATTTTAGATATCCAATGCTTGGTATAAATGAAAGTTAAGTACTCAGAGCTTTCACAAGCACCCAAAGCTCTTTGGCGTGATGTTAAAGCTTCATTATACTTTCAATTGTTTACATATTTTTTTGTTAGTAAAAATAAAAAACTCGTCAGATTTCAATAATCAAATTATATATAGGTATATATTTTTTTTGGCGAGACCAACCGACACCGGCGTAATTTATAAAAAGGTGATGCAACTTAATTTCTATAAAATGTGTGAAATCAAATTTTTTACATGCACTTCAATAACTAGATAGTCTATTATTACATTTTTTGGATGTAACACAAGTTCACCATTCGAAATGCTAACAGCTTTCTAATTATGCAATAGATCGCATGCCGACTGCCGGCGCATAACTGCAACTTTGTTGCGAATGCTTAATTTTATGCGTTGCTTTCAACATACTCCAAATGTTTATACATATGTACATATGTAAGTATGAATGTATGAGTATGTGTGTTTATCTACATAGATCAGCTGTCTACGAAAATAAAAGCATTGAAAGCAATGAGCTTAATTAAAAGTGCCGTAAGTGGCGCTCAACTAATGAGTAATAAAAATGTGGCTAAACAGCATTATTCACACACTTGATCCACAGCACCGCGCCACTGTTGTTGTAATAAAAAGAAAGAAATGTTGTTGGAAAAATGCAAAATAATAATTAAATAAAATAATGGACTTGTGCGGACTACAGCAAATATGCGCTTGAACATGCGACTTTAGGCATTAAATTAATCGTGCGTGCTAAGCTAAGCTGCTTTGTAGCATTTTTGTCATTTGAAAAAGCTGCGGAAAAGGAGCCAACATGCCGTTAATCCCAGGTCAAAACTTTTGCTTTAATTATGTAAAATTTAATGTATGCCTTGGAAAAGTTTTAATTGTAAGGAAATTGTGCAATGACGTAAGATTATGAAGTCTTACTGGGTTGAAGACCCGTTGAAGTGATGAGGGAAATGATTTCAAAGATATTTTGTAGACATAGTTTTATTGCTTTTATCTTTAAATGTTAATTCAATTCGCCAGTTTATGTTATCACAAATCTAAGATATGTATAACTGTTACAATTCTACGTGACCTTTGGCAGGGGAATAAGAGATAATTTACGACATCTGTTGTGTGAACTATTTCACTTTATCAAGACCACGGGGTTGTTCAAAGATGAATCAATAGTGTGAGGGATCACAGTCCCGGTGGTGTCACAATGGGCCTCCCAAAGGTCAAGGTGCGTCGACTAACAGCCACTTAACCAACCTACCTAACGACATCTATACGTCGCAAAATGAATTTAAGGGGTTATATACAGTTAGAATTTTCAAAAAATCGATTTTTTTTATTTCATTTTCTTAATGTACATATATTTAAGAATACACACAGAAAATTTCATATCGTTCCGGTGAATATTTTCAAAGTTACAAGCAAATGAAAAATTTGAAAAGGCGTTTCAGAGTGCTTGGAAGTACAAGGAGGCCCAAACTTTAAACGCGTTTTTCTCAAAATGGTGTTTTCAAAGTCGGTGACCAACATTACTCGAAAACGGCTAGACCGATTAGTCTCAAATTTTAACACGACCTTCTTAAATATATTTTTTAGTAATTAATCGAAGATTTTTTCTCTGCGATAAATATATTTTTTTTTTATAAACAATTTAAGGCCGAAATTTCGGTGGTTTTATTTTGGTTATTCCTTCGATTAATTACTAGATTTAACATTATTTTAACGAAATCTGTTTGGTTTTTTAATTTCGGATGATCCAGATCCGAGATATAGTGTTCACCGCAAAACGTCTTTTATGAGAGGAGCTCCTGGATATCAGCTGTAGCTCTTTTTCAAATAAATATTTTTACTAGTACTAAGTTTTAAAATACAGTTAAAAGATACCATAATATGTGTATAAATTTTTGGATCAATAAATTCAAAAGTTTTCTCAGAAAAAATTCTGGAAAATTCCCTTTTTTCGGCCGTCTAACTGTATATAACCCCTTAAAGCCGAGTGAACACTCTTGAAAAATAATAATAATGAGTGAAGCGGTTTGGAGACCAACCGAGTACTATATCCACAGTAGTAGTACCAAACAGAAAGCTCGGTGAGCTTTCCATAAAGCTTTGATTATGTAAATGTGGAAAAACTATTTAATATAGAAATAGTATAAATCCTTACACCCACATATATAAGTATAGCGTTTGAACCATTATTTAAAAGTTATAGACCCGTATACAATTTCTTTAACCTATATTACACGGTTAAGAGTCAAAAACAGAACAACTCGAAAAGCTTAGGGTAAAGAACAGACTCCTGTGCCACAGGAGATTCCACTTGGACAGCTAAAGTCGACAGTGCTTTATAATACCTCGCTCAAAATGGATGTCCAAGACCCTTAAGTGACGACAAAGCGTTTTGAGCCTTTTACGAATTTGTTGCGGTTACTAATTTGTATTCGGAACAGTTCCACTGGTTCTCTGAAGTTCGCCCTGTCATGATGTTTAAGTCACTGACTAGCGAAAGCTGGACAATGTAGAAGAAAGTATATCGATGTTCAATCTTACCTTCTTCCATGCAACTTTGATAGTTTACGTCCGACGGGATATTTATCCTCACGGCATGTAGCCACATCGGGTACCACAAATAAAGTAATTTTGTTGTGAATTTATAGCAGGCATTACATAAAATAATGGAAGTTAGGAAAACTACATTTTTTTCGGTCGAAAAGTTTTTTTTTGATGCTGGCTTACTTAAAATTACTTTAGATAGCGCTGTGGAGTATTGTTTTCATGATTTTCCGTCGATAGAAAATTAGAATTCCGGAAAATAACTTTTAATCAGTTTTTTTTTAAGAAAATGCTTCTTTTACATAAAATTTTCAGCTTTTTTCTAGTATTCTTAAAGCCTATTTCTTATGCAAGCAAACCATTTAAATATAAGCATTGACATAAACAGCCACTTCAAACTTTTGACAGCGTCACTAATGTTAATTAGCAGCAATTTGACAGCGAGCAGCTGTTCTTGTCTGTGCGGTGTCAAGTTGCTAAATTTATACAAGCACTCACTAAATGATTGTGTAAAGTGTAAGCGTCAAACAAACACTATGTCCAGCCAAAATGTGAAGTTGACAGTTGGCCGTTAGTTTTTGGGCTGTTGAAAGACGAGGCATTGAGAAATCACTTCTGACATATGTCAAATGTACAAATATATCTGTTGGGTTAATTCAAGTTCAGTTGTCTAAAATGTCGGCAAATTTGTTGTTTTGCAATGCTGACGAAAGCGACAAATTATTTGAGTGAAAAATATTAAGAAACTTATTACGACAAGTATTTTTCCAAAAGTTGCACACATGTATAAAACATAATTTCTCAACTACTGCCAACAACAATTTAATAATATCAGTAATTTGCTTTTGTGTCTTTTTGTTTTGTTTTTTTAATTTATTTTCTGAAGCCTCTTTGTACACCCGTCTTTGTGGGAGAAAGTGGGTGATGACTACACATCTTCTTCGTAGAAGTGCGCAAATTTATTCATTTCTTTATTTTTAACTTCAAGTGTAATTGAATACTACTCAGCATTCACTTTGTAACTCTTGCAGTGGCAACATAAATATTTGACTTATAGTTAAGCCCGCAAGCGCATACATTACTACTGCGCTCGAGTGTTTACTTTAGTACTTTCAGTCAACGCTTTGTTTTATGACTTTTTACGGTCTATTTATCATTTATACAAATATTTAGTGTATGGAGTTGGGTATGAAATAGAGAATGTCGAGATACTTATACGGGACGGTAGGTGAGTTGAGTTTCAGCGAAGGAGTGTGGAAACCTACATGTGAATGGTAGTTGACGTTTATGAGAGGCCTTTCATTATAGCTATATAATCATAGTCTTTAATGGCCGCTTTTAAAGAAATTTTATTTATTTAAGCAAAGGATTAATTTTTGGCTTCCAACGATACATTTCCAAGAATATTGATACAATATATGCGACTATAAGATCAACAAGATCCGATTATGAAAATTCTTTTTTTGCGGATTTTCCAGTACATGTAGACTCAATTTTGACAAGCACATTTTTATCGGATATATAAATTAGGAGTCAATAAATAAGTCTTGTAAACTTGTGATGCTGTATGACTTATCCTGCGTTTGCTATCGTTTGAATGATATATGAGGCGTGATAATTGAGGGTTAATTTCTTTAAAAATCATTCATGTTTTTATCTTGGAATAGCTTTATGAATAGTGATTCTTTAGTAAGATCAATCAGCCATAATATTTATGAGTTGTACTATATAGGACTAGATCGTTCAAAAGAACAGATCTTGTTAGAATTAGTAAAGTAATTTTGGTATTTGTAGAGATGTTCCTTTTCAGATTAGAGCTCTAACTATCTGGTTTATCTCAATCAGTTATTATAGAGAAACATAATATTCATTTCGTCTTTATAATTATCTTCGTTATTTGGATCTTCTACCATTTTTCATCGTGGAACTTACGGAGTTTTTTTTAAGGAACTATTTGTTGTTTCGAGTTTACTACTGTAGGTATAGGTCCATATGACTAACACTTTATTTTGTTTTCATTCTAATAATAACTTGTATTTAAAGTCTGGCATATATTTATTTCTCACAATCAATCAGGTGAATGATATTCGCTTTGAATAAAGACCTGAAATTTTCGAATTTTGAAATTATAAATGTTTTCAAATTTTCAAAGTTTTTGAAAAGAAAGTTATGAAATAAATTCAAGAATAAAAATATTTTTTGTAATATTACTAAGTACAGAAACAAAATAAAATTCTTTAAATTCAAAAATAAACTATAATTTTGATTGAAAATTATGAAAAAAAAAATCAAAAGCATATATGTATTTTTTGAACTTTTTAAAAATTTTAGAATTATTTAAATAACAAATCTATTTTTTTTTTTTAAATAAAAAAATAAAATATATATTTTCGAATAATTTTAAATGAATTTTGATTATCATAAAATAGTCTTTCATAAAAATTTGCTTTAATTGTTTATTTATAAGAATTTATAAATAAAAAATTAAGTTAAAATATTAAAAAAAAAATTATTATTTTGAATTTTTTGAAATTTCCTTTCTTCAAAATTATTATTTTTTTTTCTTATTGCGATTTGATGTCAATATCTGCCTAACTGACCTTTAAGTAGATGCGTATTTATAAAAAAAAAATATTTTTAATATAAAGCTTTTTCTCTCCACTAATAAGAAATGAATTTTCATCACGTTTTCGCTAATGAAATTAGCGCCCAGCTGAATGACAGATGTCACAAACTTATCGCTCCAACAAATAGGCATTTTAACGGGCTTTCGAACATACGTATGTGTGAGTTATCCACTACACACTAAAGTTGATCACAAATATATTGCATTCACAGCAATTCGCTAATTTGCTCAAACGGGTGTAAAAAATCTATTTAAAAATACAACAAAATTTACATAAAATATTTTAAGCGTCAATGACATACAAACAAACATATTTACATATACGCATACATATAAATATATAATATATATATATATATATATATATATATATATATATGTGTATGTACATATATTTAGCGGCATATGGTATCATAATAATGAGTGTATTAAAAAAAAAATAAAAATTTCAAACCATATTTTCCTTCACACACTTAGCACTAGTCTAACCATAAATAGTGCAAATAATGCATAGCATTCCCATGAGCTCATTAAAATTTTCACAACGCAAAATTTCGTTTCTATAATTTGGTTTGTTTGTGTGTATACAAATTGTAGTTTTTTTTTTTGCAGTTTTAAACAAATCCAGTTTTTTTTCGTTGCATAAATTGTGACAAAAATTAACTTGTTTAGCTCGATGCGCGTTCGTTTATTGGCGCATGTGATTTTATGTCAGTGAAGCCAATTAAATTTAAGTGATCCTTTTTGTTGTTTTGTGTTTTTATATTAACTTCCTCTGTATTTTGGAATACAAAAACAAGTTTTATGGTTATATTTAATAGACTGGAATATATTTGAAAGTAAAGACAACACTTTGCGCATCTTTATACAGCAGCTGGTTTTATTGCTATAGCAATAAAATTGTAAATTTATGGTGCAAAATTTAATTTTGAATCAGCTGTCTACTTTGTGCGAAAATTTGGCGGGATTAGAGTGATTAAAAATATATATTTTTTTAAATTGATGCGATTAAGTAATTTGAAGTTTTAATACTAAATATCATACTAGATAATACTAAAATACTATACTCTACTATACTAAAATATCAAAAATATATTAAAAGCAATTTAATAATAAAAAAATTATTAATACCATTGAATTATAAAAATATTTTTTTAATTTGAAAATTTAAAAAAAATTTAATTTAAAAATAAATAAAACTAAAATTAAAAAGAAAGAAAATTTAAATAAAAAACAATTAACAAAAAATTTAAAAAAATAATAATACTTTTTTTAAAATGGCTATTTAAAATATATTTTTTTTAGTTCGGACTTAAAAAGCTATAGATTTATCGGAAGGCTTAACGTTAATTTGTTCCAAATTTTATTTGTGAGTTTTTCCTTGTATATTATTGGTTATTAACAAACATTTTTTTGGGATTCATATCTTGTCCCTCCCCTTCTTCGGATTTGTCCAAGTTCTCTTGAGTACTTATGTTTTTTGGTGTCAATTGTGTTTTTCTGCGTAATTTTAGTCCTCCGTAATAGACCCTCACACGAAATAAATTTTATTTTAACTCAGAGGGTTATATCAAGTATCTAAAAGGCGTTATTTAAAATCTCACATTAATAATTTTGCATAAAAGGGTCAAACCAGTAAGCCAGTAGAGACTTCAAACAGATTCAACTCTTCATTACAGCTAATTCCAAATTTTTTGAAGTACAATCGAGAATAGGTTATCAAAAGGTGATCCAAAAAACATAGGCGAATACAACTCATGGTCTATATATTTAAATTTTTTAAAATAACATACATAATAATACAAATTTCTCAAAGGCTCCTGTAAACCTAATGATATATTAGGTTAGGTTGGTCTGGTAGGCCTGCAGGCCACGCATAGACCAGTTATAGTCCTTATCGAGACCAGATGAAGTGCCTTCTCATGAGTCATGCCTGCGCGTGAATTTTAAGAGATTATGAGGCCCACTGACGATATCTCCTCCAACTTCTCGTATTGTGGGACCCCTAAATATCTGAAGCGTTGTCTCGCCAACGCAGGACAAATGCAAAAGAGGTGCTCCAGTGTTCCCTTGGTGCCCAGCTCTTGACACTTCCTGCATTCCTCCCGATCTGACCACCCCATCTTATGCACGTGGCATGTGCCACTACTAGGCTGTGACCTTTCTATTGAGTGCCAGTAGGAACCTTGTATATTTCCGATCTACCGCTTTGCACATGACCTTTGCGGTTTTACAACTCGGTATATCCCTCTAGGCCGCTTGGATTTTTCCTATCATGCACCTCTCTATGTCTATGCATTGTACAGACAGCGCATAGGTTTACCGATGTCAATGTCACTCATATATTAATCTGTACTAATTTTAAAACCTATAACCTCAAAAAGTGTTTCTTAATTGCCGAACACCAGTCGTTATCGATTCACAATTACACTGAATGTTGAGTTTGAGTGTTAATTCTCTTGTTGAAACATGTAAAGGTACCAGCAACAACTAAATTATCTAGTTCAATGTATAAGAGAGAGAAGTGGTATAACCGCTTGTTACTTTATATATATATATGATTATGCCAGTCTAAGCGATTTATACCAAATATTTGTTCGATTCGCCACTCTCCAACTTCTTTTGAGTCAAAGACTTATACCATAAATGTCGTATCAATTCCATAAAGCACTTCTGACGAGCTAAGATGACTGCAAATATTATTTTGTTTAAATTAATTTTGTGAGCTTTGTTTTTTCCACATTTAAACCGTTTTTCTGTCACTTCGGGTTAGTGGCGCAAACAAATTCACAGTTTACCGTTCGCCTTAACTGTATTATTGTTTTTTTGCTATACTCTTGGCACGACAATTAACCGCATAATTGCGACAAGTAACAGTGACGCCTGATATTTTAATTTTTTTTTTTCATAAAACTGAAGTGCCACAAATACACTTTGAGTGAATGCTGCGCGGTGTAAGGTTACTGGAGGTGAACGATTGACCTTATGACACCCACGCTGAGCCGCAAACACACGCAGCTATTAAATTTCTATTGTTTTAAAAAAGGCTAAATAAATAAATGCTCGTGTCTCCACACATATAATATGTGCGTGTGTCTGTGTATTTAGCGCATTTAACTGTCACATTTGTAAGTGGCATAAATTTATGTCAGCGCCACAATTCCGGCATGAAATTAAAACGGCATTATAAAGGTCACATGGAGATCAGCCGCAGCTACAAGTGCTTCTGTGAGTCATTCAAAAGTGTGTAAATACACACACTTATGTATGCAACATTGAACCAGTGAAATGTCTATAAATTCTATCTATTTCTACAATTTTGAAATAAAAATTCAATTTATGCAAACACTTTAAGCTTTTAGCCAGCTGCCCGTTGTTGCTGTTATAAAACTAAAATGGCTCTGATACATTTGCATACACATTGTTAGTGCCATACAAATATTTACAGTTGAAACCTGTTTGCGATTAAGTCATTTTTCTCACTTTCATACGCAAATTCCATATGCGAATTTATTTTTTGTTGTTTGTTTCTGTTTTTGTAATTCAATGAATCATGTTTCGCTGGCGAATCAATTTGTTGCTAGTCATCTGGCCTGTCTGCGCATCATTTTATAAAATTTCCTTTTTTATAACTTTTAATGCGATGAGTAATTCACTCAATTGTGTGTGTGTTTATGTGGGTGAGAGATTTATTGAGTTACTGTTAGTGGCCATTTGTGGAAATGACGGAAGAGAGTTATGTAGTTTATGGGTATTTTTTCAATATTAGAGGCATGACTACAGTGAATGATTCGGATGAAAACAGCCTTGGATTATCAATGATGCTCAGACGGTAGTCTCTTTGGAGCTCAAAACTTGAACATCAGAAGAAAACATAAAAATCCCCCTTTTCAGCATATTTCACTCTGCCATTTACCGATCTTGTCTGCAAAGTGAAATTAGTTTACTCAGTTTGACCTTATGCCTTTGCAATTAATTCTCGAGATAAGAATTCCCGCAATAGCCTTTTCGCACAGACGATTTAATTGAGCAATTAAAATTTTAATTGTGAAACCAGTTTGCGCCCTTCGCTCTACCGGCTACTCGATAATCATTAGCTGTTATACATTTTTGTTTTTGCTTTTTATAAGAAGTGGATTAGTTTGATCAGCTGATTGCTATTTCATTATTTATATCCAGCGGCGACATCTATCGTCGAGCAGCATGAACGAAAACTCGACTTGATTAAAATTCTATTAAAAATTAATATAGAAAAATGAGCTTCTTATTTTTTATGGTAAATCGATCTATATAAGCGCATTAATCGAGCAAAGACCGTTAATTGAACAATTAGCTAATGCGCGAAAAAGCTATACGTTTTACTCAATTTGTTTCGAGAGAATATATTTATTTTTCTGGTAACTTTATTTTATCAACAAAAAAACTACAAAGATAGCTATGAGTCAACCGTTTAATTATTAATATCTAAGAATTCTTTTTGGGCTCGAGTATAAAAATAATCCCCTCTTGAGGAATGAATGGCGCGTTATTGTGGACTGGGCTATAACCGCGTAAGCTGTGTCTACGCCAGTCAAGAAGAGGAGAAGAATTATTTTTGGGCTCCTCTTAGAATATACTGAACAAAAACTAAATTCTTTAGATTTTGGATGTCATATTGCTTGCCACTTTGACATTTGTTAAAGAACTCTGAGAGCTTTATGTTCTCCATTGCGCTAAAGCTTTATCGTCCTCAGTGCTAAAAGTTCTCTGAGTAGGTATAGAATCAAATAAAGAAAGCAAAATAGTTGGAACATTAATTTTTAATAAATTCCATAAATAGGTTATAGACGAATATACTGATATAATAATGTTTCAAGCATCTCCATGATTCCTTAAAGGAACCTCTTAAGGCAACACATTCAAAATCAATATTTATAATTTATTCGTTGAACTTTAACTCTTATAAATCTCGTTGACAGATTCAGTATCAGATTTACTCATATCTAAATCTTAAAACAGCAACATATGAAGCTGCGTAACTTTAAAAATCATCCATAGAGTCATCACCTTTTTTGTCAATTTTTTCTGACACAAAATTGTGTAATCGTGATTCATATGGAGATGTGGGAATATTGTCAATCAATCAAATTACCGTTGACAGTTTTTGTCGGTTGGCAACAGCGCGCAGAAAAATGTTAAATTTTTAATTATGAGTGCTCTAACAGTCAATGAGAATTTGAGAAGATTACTCAATGAAGTGTAAATGCCATGCTAGTTAAATTTGTCAGACGTTGATGATCAATCAATTAGTGTCACCTAAAAATTACGTGGTAATTATGCATATTAGATTTCGGACTAAATGAAGAAGAAATGCAGTATTCTCTTGAATATATAATTGGAGATTTATTGTATTTATAAAAAACTGTTACGAATATCGTAGTAAGTTCTTTTGAACTAAGAAGCAGGGAAACTTAGAGAAATTCGAAATTGTTTGAATGTAAAACTTTTTCAACATATATACTTCCTCAATACTTCGTGTAAGAAATCAATGCAAATAAGAAGTTCTCTCTCGGAAAAAAAATTATTTAATTTATGGATCTCTAGTATTTGTCTTCCTTTTATGTATGTATGTGGTGTAAAATATTGAAAGGAGTAAATTAATGATGACAGTCTTGAGATATTTGAAGGACAAATTTGTTAAAGATTTGCAATTTCTTCCGTAGTTTGCGTAGGATAATACTGATCAATGATGGAGATGAATTGAATCTCTAAAATTATAGCTTCCACCTGTCGATTTCCATAGATGTGGAAAGTATTCACAACATCAAAACGACTAGATAGCATATGTATTTTAATGTTCTTTAAAGTTGACAGCCTCCCTAATAACAATTTCATAAAAGTTATTTTTTCAGGCTTATGATAAAGAGAACTTTACTGAGGCCAATATATAATCTTTAATTTCGAAAGTCCAAAGTTACTTCTATTCAAAAAGCACTAATTGCTCCATCTCCACCACTCTAGAAGAGAAATTATCATAATTTGTACTTCATGGACCATTAAATTTGTGGTGCTAAAGAAAGCTTTCTTACATTTCTTGTCCACATTAAGTTGAACAATTAAAAACAATTTGAGTTTTCTTTCATCATTATTACAACAAAATACTTCCATACAAACATATATATATATTTAACATAACAATATTTATGCTGGTATACCTCTAGGTGTTGACAATGTCATTAGCAAAATTGTTATGGAAAGTGTCTTCAGTGGTCAGTGGCAAATAATTGCTCTAGCGATTTTCCCTTTTTTGTACCACAACAAACAACAACACATCGCTTTTACCAACAGCAATTGTAATAAATTACAATTTGGTCAGAGCAGAAGACAAAATAAAAGACATAGTACAAAGGTATACGGGTAAATGAGGGTGGTTCGGTTCTTCTAATTAATTTTTTTTCTAGTCTCACAACTTAATCGACACTAGATATGTTAAAGGTTTCTTATAAGAATCTTTATACCGATAAGAGACGCTTCAGCGATATATTAAAGGGGTCAAAGGTTAGATCATTTAAGGAAGATTCAAAAAGTAAACCTTTTTCTCAACTTATAATTCAGTCAAATATTTTTTGTGGCTGTTATCTAGAGTAGTATCAATTAAGATACTGAGTTCTAGAAAATCATATTAAAATGTATATTCTTACATTTAAGAAACACCCTAATGTATATATTTTTTATTAAATAAAATACTGGTACATGGAAGCTACACAAGGACCGTCAGCTACAAAACAAGATGACACTTACTCGTGGTACTTATTGTATATATGTACAAATGTACATAATTGCCCACACAGGGTATTTTTTTGTTTTGCCAAACACGCTTTTCGACAGCTACAATCGCTAAGCGTCACCAAAAATAATAAGGCTACAAAACAAGTGTCATGGCCACAAGCAATTGTAAAACACAATAGCAACAGTAATAAATACCGTGGAATAAAAATAAACTTTGTTGCCGCTGCACACCCTGTGAGAATTTGTATGGGTAGGAAAAATAACTGTGAATTTAAATGTAATATAGTTAAAGAGTACTTCGGTTCAGAAATAAAATGTTTCTTATTTGATACTAACTACTGGCTTTTAATTTAATGTTTTCTCCCTTAGAATATAAAAAATCAGCAAAATATATTCATATAAGCTCAGAAACATGGGCTTTCCAAAAATTTTATATTTTGCGATCCCGGTTGCTGGAATCCAGAATCACGCCTAGAATCCTTGGTCTTCTTACCCACTGTTGATCCGTTTACAAGTCATTTCATTTTCATTTTCTGGTGACTTCGCAATCATCTAGAGAACAATCTATAGCATCGATTTGGATCGCTCTGTCGAGGAACGAGTAATAATCTTGTTATATACTTCTATGAAGCTTTAATGAACATTACCAAGGATTCCAACAGGGTTTTGTTTTGCCATATTTGTATCTGCAGCGTGGTTCGCACGTCTTCAATACCGTTTATTGCATACTCTAAGACGATTGTGTACTTATGGTAGTTAATGACTGTTGTGTCAGTTATATACCTACATATCTAAGTACTGCATAAATATATATGTATATGTATTACAAAAACAAAATTGCTTAAGAAGAAGTTTAAGAGATGATGTAGTGATTTCCTTGAAGACGATTGATGATTTGTGTTTTGTTTCGCGCTTGTCGTTGATGGGTCTATGATCTATGAAGTTTTGACTTATTGTCAACAAGTAATCAATCAAAGTGTTTAGCAACTGTTATTTGTAACGCTATTTTTATTAAGTTCAGGCCATTAGGCACGCGTATGAGGGATTTGCGATGTTATGTATGTATTTCAAGAGGTTTTAAATTTTTTTCATAATATTTATAACTTATTTTTTATTAAATAAAATATTTTGATTTTATTTACAATTGATAGAAATCCTAAAAATATTTAATTTTTTTTCGAAAAAAAAATTTCATGAGACATATATTCTGTGAAAAATATAGGGATATAAGACATTTACTATACAATTATTTTATTAATTTTATTAAATTAAATAGTTTTTAACTACCCATATATATATTTCTTGCTCAAAAATTATCTGAAAAACTTATTGTACATACATTGCTTAACATTAATTTGTCATCTCCATGGTGCTGTGCCCAAAAATGGTAGCAAAAATACGAAAAAAAAAAATTAAACACCAAATTTGTCAATGAGCATGCCATTTATGGTGAGACGTCACTGGTTTTTTATAACTTTTCTATTTTTGTTTACTGCTCTTTGTTGGCACATGGTGCCGTAAATTTCCTATAAAACTGGTTTATGTGATTCTTTGTGTCCTAAGGCAGCCGAATTTTTAACTATTGAAAACACATATAAATACATTTTAATGATGAAAAGTGAAAGTAAAATCTTCAGCAAGTGAAACCTTAAATAACCCAAAGCGTGGCAATGATTACAGGGACACATAAAATAGTAATTAACGTAATGTTTTCAACATTCATATTTTTAAGGTCATTAACTTTCAATTTGTACAAGTTTAACATTTATCTGCGTATGTCTGTTAGGCATAAAAATGTCATTAGGTAAATGCTTTACTACATAAGTTATATTGAATATTTGTAATATTATAAAAAAATGTGTAAAAATAAAAAAGTATGGTAACTCTGTTCTATACTTGTATTTATATACATTTTAATATAATAATTATTTTATAAGGTTTACATTTTTGTTTGGTTTTAAGTGTCATAGAAACCAATTTTATCGGTTTAACAATCAGAAACAAACTAGGACATCTTAGAGCAACTGATTCGAATACTGGTTTGCTTATATTCGAAAAGACAAAAGTCCAATCAGATTCTGTGTCAATAAAGAAAATCGGACTTGGTTTGCCATTCTGACATACAACAAAACTGTCTTGGATTTCACAACAGCCAGGATTTAAAAATAGTTTTAAATTCACGAAAATTGTATGCTTTTGAACATGATTCACAAATTTTAGTGTGGCAATGCTGACAGCAGGAATATACGATTCTAATTGGAATGTGTACTGATAGAACTGATAATGAAGTATACTTTGCGGCGTTCTAAACGGAATAAGATGATTTGCTTCAATAGGCGTGTTTTATTTGACCACCACAAGCTAATAGCTAAATCATGGACAAATAAAACGCATTTAGCTTATTTCATATCTTCGCTTAAAAATGAATTGTGTTGGCAATGCGGGCCCGAACTCTCAGCTGAAATGTAATTTATTTGAAAAAAAAAGTTGAATTTATAAATCAAATTTCCTTTTGTTTACCGCTTTTGTATAATATTCTGAGCTTTTAAGGAATCTACAATCATTATTAGATCCGGGATGGTCTAACTAAATATGGATAAAGTTCGATAGAATTTAAAATTTTGGTTTGTTTACATTTTTATCTGTCAAAATGGGGTTTCTCGCTATTGCCAACTACATTTTTTTTGGAAAAACCCCAACTATTGTGAATGAAAAAAAACGATGAACTGGCAATGCCTCTAGTTCAATATACAAGCTATGATAGCTTATGACAAGCCAACATAATTATGTTGGCTAAGTCTTCCATACAAAATAAGCTAATAGCTTAATTTGCTGGTCAAATAAAACACGCCTAATATTACTAGGTTGTCCACTTTAAAATAGCAACTCATTATAAGTTTTGATATTAGGAAATATTATGAGAAAATCATGACAGTTTTGTGCCTGTTTTCCTTTCGTTATTTTGCATATTTGTGCTTCCAAATTGTATCTCTTATTTACCCGTAATAGAATTCATCATCGTTATTGTACTTTTAAGAAATTTTTAATTTCTTGGAAAATTGCTGTAATGAAATAATTATTTGAATAGAGTTGCCAAATATATTTTGTGAAGCGCACAGCAGTTATAAGACATTTTAACAGATGATAAGTGTTTAGAAGATAGTGAAATAGTTTTATATATTATACATAACTAGTGGCCGGGCCACGCATCGCAGTGGATAATGTATATGTATGTTAAATTTTCTTCTAGTTAACTATTTGATAAAGTGAAATTATTTAGGGAGTAACTAAATATTTGAAAATATAGACAACATTTTGTAGCAATTGCTGTACCTTGAGTTAATCTTGTCAACATTTAAAGCTGTTGCTGCCAAAGTATAGGGATTACTAAATTAATAAATTTTGTATTTGGTTGCAGTTCTATTCCACCGTTTCGTTAATGATATTTGTGCTGGGCATCAATTTGAAGTTGTATTATGCGTTATTCTCATTATCAAAAGTACATAAGGTTGTCAAAATAATATGCATCCAATATGGATCAAAGTGGTCAAAGCGATAGTAGGAAGTGTAACCTATTTTGTAGTGAAGCATTTCCTTGCTATCTTGAGAAGACTACAACTTTCACTACTTTCCAAGTTTTAGTGGTTTGTGATAAATAAACCAAAACTCTCCCTTTGGTTTTCTCTCGCCAATTTACCAAACAATTAACCACATATGCCCTTCCGTACCTAGATCATGTGTTCCGAGTTTTATAGCTTTTGCCATATCACTTTTTGTTTAACTACTATTTTTTAGCCGTTGCAGAAGTCCGATTTTGGCCATCAAGATTACCAACCTTCTCATTGTATCAAGGTTTAAGTGTAGTTATATTAGGTTATCCAGATCAAATTTTTGTTTAACCAATTGTTTGACCGCACAGACAGATGTTGAGCTGTGACCACGTCTACTTACCTAAACATTTGTAAATCATAATGCCCTTCCGTGCTGTGAATATCTGTTGCAAAAGTCTTATTTTTATACTCTCGCAACAAAAGTTGCTAAGAGAGTATTATAGTTTTGTTCACATAACGGTTGTCTGTAAGTCATAAAACTAAACGAGTTAGATATAGGGTTATGTATATCAAAATGATCAGGATGACGAGACGAGTTGAAATCCGGATGTCTGTCCGTCCGTCAGTCCGTGCAAGCGATAACTTGAGTAAAAATTGAGATATCTTAATGAAACTTGGAACACATGTTCCTTAGGACCATGAGAGGGTTGCTTTCGAAAATGAGCAAAATCGGTCCACTGCTACGCCCACAAAATGGCGAAAACCAAAAACACATAAAGTGTCATAACTAAGCCATAAAAAAAGTTATAACATTAAAATATGGAATAAAGGATCGCACTATTTGGATGTAATTTTTTTGGGGAGGTGGGCGGGGCCCCGCCCCCAAATCGGTTATTTGTATATATCTCACAAACCAATGAAGCTATATAAACCAAACTTTCTGCAGTCGATTCTCTTACGTACCCCACCACACACCATGAAAATAGTTGAAATCGGATATTAACCACGCCCACCTCCCATACAAAGGTTAGGTTGAAAATTACTAAAAGTGGGTTAACTCACTAACGAAAAACGTCAGGAACACTCAATTTCACATAAGAAATGGCAGATGGAAGCTGCACTCAGATTTTTTTACAAAATGGAAAATGGGCGTGGCGTCGCCCACTTATGGGTCAAAAACCATATCTCAGGAACTACTCGACCGATTTCAATGAAACTTGGTTTGTAATAGTTTCCTTACATCCCAATGATATGTTGTGAAAATAGGCCAAATCGCTTCACAACCATGCCTACTTTCTATATACCAGAACTTTGAAGACGATCTGAATCGTTAACTTTACAATATATAAAGTAAGCACTAGTGAAGATATCGATGCAGAACTTTGCACAAATACTACGTTTATAGTGTGGCAGCCCCATTCTAAAAATCACCGAAATCGGACCATAGGTTGTCAAGACCCCATTTATCGAACATGAGGACCTCGGTGCTTCAAACCTAATTTATGGTTTCCAACTTTCAATGGACTTTATACAATATATATGACGAATATGTGGGTCAAATTGTGTATTATATAATATAAATAAAGTTAAATACATAAATAAATTGCGAGAGTATAAAATGTTCGGTTACACCCGAACTAAGCCCTTCCTTACTTGTTTTTATGTTAATAGTATATGGAATTTTTTAACAGATAACACATTTTATTACTCAAACATGATATTTTAATTTTTTGGTATGCACCTATTAAATTAAATAATGGACAGATTTTTATTAGTATTTTAATACACAAATTTCAGAAAAAATATTATTAACTAAATGAACAACATAAAAACTATAACACTTACATAATTGAATAAAAAATAGCGCCGATTCGTTACACTTTTCCACTTCATGCACAATCTGCTTTAAACTCGTGAAAACAAAAGCGAATTGCTAAATGCAACTTTTTGGCAATTATTTTCAAATTTCAAATGTATTTTAACAATGCAATCAATTTGCTATGGCTGCAAAGATTATATATATATACTATATAGTACTTTTTATATGGTATGTGTAAATATGTATGTATATGTGCAATCATCAAAGTGTCGGTCAAGAGTCAATGCCAACGGGCAGGCAATGCCAATGGATTTTGTAGCGATTTTCAGCGAATAATTTCGGAACTATTTATTTTTCCAATTCATTAGCACATATGTATGCGCAACAAACACACATTTATAGTGTTTACAAATGTATGTATGGCGTCTGCAACATTGTAGCGTGTGTGCGCCTGCTCGCAGCTAAAAGATCTTGTTAAATAATAATTATCGCTATTTTGACTTTGCCGATTTTCGCCAGCGGCAGCAGCCGTCTGTATGCCTAAGTAGGCGTTTTCCATTTAGCCACTAGCGTAGAAAGTTAATGAGCCGGCAATGACTATTTGGTGGCAAGCATAAGAGTACAGACATACATACGCACGATTATTTGCTCAAAGTATTTAAATTACATTTGGCTAACCATTCATCATTGCAGTTGCAGTCGAATATATTCTATGCATTAATTTGTAGTGTGTGTGTGTGCAAGTCAAGGCCTTGCCACATGTAATTGCAGGTACGCATGCAGTGCCGCTGCGTCCAAGGATGCCTCCAATAGGCAAAAAATGTTGCATTTAAAGTGTTTGCTTGTGTAGTTGTATCAGATACGTATGAATGTCTTCAATTTTTTTCAGCATTTTCCTTTCCACATTTTCTATGGCTTCACAATCTTCTTGCGCTCTTGTGTAAAAACATATGTTTGTGTGTGTTTGTAAGTGATTTGTTTGTCAAGGTCTTTCCCTTTGCTACATTTGTGGAAATGTTTTTTTTTTCGTGTGTACATATGTATGCAATCTTGTAGGTAGTCTTCTGAAATGTATTTACACATGCCGCATGCTCTCAAGGGCGTGGGAACTTCTTATAACAACACATAGCTTATGTTGCAATTCTTTGGCTGCCTTGGCGCTCCCAGTGCGGAAGTATTGAGCTGAGATAGTTACACCCTGTTACTCACTGTATATGGTTTTAGAATGTAATATGAATAAGTGCTTCGCTTGATTATCGATCTCTTGTATGATTTATTACTACTTTACATACATATGCACACATTTATTTAATACCTTTCAGTATAAAATGCGCCATTTACATATAAAGGTTTCTTGTTCACTTGTTATACATTTGTTCTCTGGCCTAACTGAGACGTTTTCTTTACTCATGCGACACTTGAAACTGTCAATTTTATGGTGTTAAATATTTTAATATGCCACCTGAACATGCGGACCTCCCACAAGATTTAAGTACACTCATTCAGTAATCATCTGCGTTCCGTTCGTCTCTTAGTAGACCGCAGTCTGTGTATTGAACTTGCCACTGTCGCCAAGAAAGCGCAACCTTGTTGGAATTATCTTTACTTTTTTCGGATCTTTCTTATTCGGGAAGCGACTCTACTATTCAATGAAACGTGGGTTGAAGATCCAAGACTTATATACAGTTGGATTTCAAAGAAAAAACTTCATATCATCAATCAAACAGCTATTCGAAAACGGCTTAAAGTTTGTAGAGTTCCAAATCCGTAAATTCGTTTAACTCTTGGCAGGCAATCCCAAACAATCGACTGAATTTTTAGGTTAGAAAAATTTAATCCGCTATTCGAATGCGATTTAAGATTTTGAGAACCTTTAACCTTTACAAGGAAACCTCCGTCAAGTAACTAGCAAATATAAAATTTCCAATAGTATGGACTTTCCGGCTTAAGTAACTCTTGTCGTTATCTCCATTAGCTATAACCCTTCAAAGCCTTTTTGTCTTCATAGAGTGAAATATATATACTCAAGGCTTCAAATTTGTCTATACCGGTACTGAAGTGTGAGTTTGAACTCCGAAAGCCATCCTTGTCTAAATATTTATTACCAGGTTAAGGTTGACAGTAAACAGTCCTTGGCCGGATGAACATCCGGAATCTTTCCGATTACGTAGATCTGTCTGTAGCTGGAACGGATTGAAATGAATAATTTGGGCGAGCGAACCTACTGGTTTTGAACGGCTGAAGGATTGCAAACTCGACCTCCAAGTTTGAACTTCTTCATACAAGTTTGTGTGGTTCAAAGTAATTCGAAATATTGAAGCTCGAGGATCTTAAGAATCTTTCGCTGAATCTATTTAGCGCATTCCTGATTCCTGATCAAAACAACAAAATGACAAACTCACCTAATTTCTAGAAGGACCTCGCAGTCTCGCAGAAAGTTCTTGTCTAAAGTCCACATTACTACGCCAAGCAACATCGATTCGGAAATTATTTTTGCTGTCATTGTCTACAAATTGTGAAGCAGAAGAGAGATTTCGATCCGATAGAGTAAAATCTTAGATTGGTAAAGAACCAACAGTTCTGGGAAACTCCTAATCTAACATTTTAATAGTTATATGGATTGCAGAAGTATTGAAGACACCGCCTTTCGATGTGAGGAAATATATTTTGTCGCGATTTACTATACTATTTATCAAACTATCAGGAAACCCCTTGATTTTTCTACAGTTGTCTCTAAGTTAGGTCCACTTTTAACCCCACTTGCGGTCGTGAATAGGAAAACTTATATATAATTACTTTCGTCACGCATAACTTCCTCCTTGACCGCCTAATATAATAATTTCCCCAAGCAAATTAACTGAATTGCATTCAAGAATGAAGCATGATTCATGCGTTGCATTCAAATTTAATTTTTGAAGAATTTTGCGCTACTGCAATTTTAGCGAATAATTACAGTTTGTCGCCAACTGCGTAATTCACATGCACTAAAGGCGTGAGTACCAACCAACTACCCGCTTAAATAATTAATGCAACATGAACTCCATTATGTACACGCCCTGATGAAGGAGCGTGTGCTAGAAAAGTATATAAATTTACTTACATACATTCATACATATATATCTGCTTGATACCACATGCAGTGCAAATGCTAAAAGCAAAAATAATAGAGTTGCCATATAAACAAGCAGCTGGCGGCCGACCAAGCGTAGTATAATATAAATATTTAATCACTTTCATGCATTTACGACGATTGTTGCTGACATTCTGTCACCGTTGTATGGGTAAAATGCAGTTATTTTGCATACACACACACATCCGCACGCATATTTGCATAAGAAAACATTTACATATGCATGTTTGCGTGTGTACATAATTGTAGCTCTTCTAGTAGTTGCCAGTAAAGTTAAATAATAATAAAATCAACAACAACACTTTTCTGCACATTCTGCAAAAACAACTGTTGTAAAAAAGTGCAATTTACTTGGGGGACACTAATTGCCAGCACTTAACAGTATATGTATGGGCTGTTCTTATACCAAGTAGTGTAACAGGTTCGAAGCTAGTCACTGCTAGCTAGTGTTGGACTAGTCGTTTTCGGTGTACTCTCAATTGTTTATGCTGGCTTCATAATAAATATTTTTATTTGAATTTAGTATTAGCAGTCTTTGATTCTTTCAAATGTGGATTGTGGTGAATCGAACAAACAACTGGTATAAATATATAAAACTGGTGTAAGGAAATACATATATGAAGAAGAGCAAGCGATTATGTCTATGCTATCTTATTTTGAAGTCAATCATTTCTCATGCAATTTTTTTTTTAAGAAAGAAGAGTTCTAACATGTTGTCAAAAGAAGGGAAGTGGCAAATCGAAGACGATTTTCTTACCTAGTTTGAAACGACATTAATTAGTATAGAATTAGACCATTTTCATTTAAGTAGAAAGAGATTTGAATGACATATGTATATTCCCTCTGAGTTTTCTTGGACTTGGATTAACCTCCTGAATCGACTTTCAACTTTTATTTCTTAAAAAAAATAAAAATCAGTTCGAGTGGAGTTTTAAAAGCCTTCAAAAATTGAAATGTTCAAATATCTAACAGGAGTACCAATAAGGTAAAATTGACTCCCACTTCAATCCAAATTTTGTGCAGGCTCCACCCTAAGTTAATAGCGTTCAACTGACTACCCCACGGAGTATTGCATATAAAGTATATATATATAGATTTGACCATTTACCTTGAACACAGGGATCATATTTCACAAATACTTCACAATTCCCTTCAAGTTGTTTTAGACCTCTAGAGATTTATCTGACAAGATCTATATTTTAGCATTCGAGACAAACTCACTTTGGGACTACGTGACGGTACTCCATCAGGCATCGCTAAGGACCATAACAGGTCTATTCATAGCCTACTGGCCTATCAGCCTAACCAAATCTAAACTATATTTTCGAACTATTGCCTATCAATGTTTAACTTATATCCAAATTTATTTTCCAAACAATAAGAAGAATGTTATGATGCGAGTTAAATTTTCGAAGATAATTCAATCGATTGATATACTACTATTTTTTATAATATATATAATATATATATAATATAATATATATATTAATTTAATATTAATAATATAATATTATATAATATATATATTCTATAGCTACTAGGACACTAAAAATACTAAGTTCTAAAAATACGAAACATTTGTTTAAAGTCAGTCTAAAACAATATTTATTGCGAACCTGTCTAAATAAGAAAGGTATTCATCCTATAAACCTAACCCTGCAAACCGATTTAAGCATAGTCACTAGAAACATTATTCTCTTTCCTCAATCTTTAACTGTTTGACCTCACTATGATATAGTACTTCGGTCTCGCAAGTTAGTGAGAAACATCTAAGGACAGTCACCAATATTCGCTACTGGGTAAACAAATCAAAAAGACTAGTGACGTCTTCGGAAACTCTTTAATATAAAAACTATGTGTGTATATGCAAATACTTGTCTCCCTGCCTAGGTACTCATGTACTTAATATAACTAGAATTTACGTATGTATATGTGTAGCCACACCCGCCAACCGCTTGGGAGTCACTTAGCAACTTGTTTCTTTGCGCTAAGTTTTGCGCTAAACGAGCAACATTCTTACAGCTGTGAATTCTGATTTCCTTTTTGTTGTTGTTGTGATATTTTTATGCCTTCACTCAAGTGCCCAGCTGTAACTGCTTGATTGTGAGAATTGTGTCAGGTGAATGTGCTTTGTAGAAATTTTATATTCATTTATTTTTTTTTCCATAGCCTGGAGCCAGAGTTCAATGCACCAACAGCTTGATTAGTGTAGCTTCTGCAAAAGTTTATTTATTTTATTTTTGGTGAGTTTGCATAGTTGGGTGTAGGGGGGTATAAACCGCAAGAGACCAAAGAAAGACTTAGAATTTTTGTTTTTTAATATTTAATTACAATTTTTAAAGTACTTTTCTAAATATTTTTAGTTTAAAAAATATAGAAAAAAATAATTATAATAATTATATTTTATATGAAGAAATTAGATAAATTTAAATTTTTGTAAACATAAATTTTTCTAAATTAATTTGTAATTAAAATTTTTATTTTTAATAGAAAAAAATATTTCTTTATTATTTAATTTATTTTGTTCTCATTTTTTATCATCCATTAACCCATTTCCAAGCACATTGCATTAGCTTTCGCTAGAATTTTCGCTTTTAATTACATTTTGTGTAACCAAAAGCCTTTAAGAGTTGCCACTTTGTAAGGGGAGAGGGCAACTTTACCAAATATGCAAACATACTCAGTGATGAACCGGTATTTTGCAAGTACCTTGCAAGAAGTTGAACGACTTGGCTGCTTGTGCTGTTGCAAATGTTGTAAATTAGAACTGAAGTTGGTGCAAGCGCAGTGTCATATTAATTGCCATATCGTAATTTGATGATGTACAGGAGTATTCGTGTGTGTGAATACTCTATTTTTGAGTATTGCTACTGAAATAGTTTATATTCATATTTTGTTGCCATGGCGCATAATTTATGATCGAGTTATTTTTGTTATACTTCCCAAAAGGGGCAATAAATGTGCCAATATGAATGAATTACATTATTTCCTAACAGTTCATGAATGGCCGTAAACTCTAGTGTTTAAATAACGCCCAACTAAATATACTAGCTGATAAATAAGTATTTATTGAATAACAACTCACGAATACCGTTTGAAGGCTTTGGTTATAATTACTTCATGATCAAAGAACAACTTTTTATTGGTTGTTGGTTTATTAAATTTCTGTGGACCAATACACAAATAGTAGTGGCGATAATCTATAAAAGTTTAAATATATATTGCTAAGAATGTGGTATAAACATTTTTCCGCAAAACTTGCAGAGAGAGAGTTCTCCGAGAAACTATATCTAATCCATCTATAACATAAAAATTCACTTTGGCTCAAGTCAGACGACAATATTTCAAGCAGATGGGCTAGTGGTTATGGCTCGGTTTTGAGTCCATGAGTTGATGAATTTGAAGAGACCGAAGCATAAAAAGTTTCAGAGCAGCAACCTTCTTCTTCTTGGATAGCTGTCAAAATACAACTTTAAGACATAATAAGTTTTATAGACATAGTTTGTATGTAATCAGAAACAGATGGAAACAATGAGAAACCCATGACAGCACTCTAGTGAACTAACCAAGTTCTACGAAAGCTTTTGATGTTGGTTTTGGTTTTATCAGCCCTATCCATAATGTAAAAATTGTTTTCTAGAGGTTATTGTCAATACAGCAAGAGAAAATAAATTTAGTAAAGTTGAATTTAGTAAAGTTACGTTTATAGGTTAAGTCTAAAAAATTCTATGAATATAGAAAAATTCGAATGAATGAATAACTTTTTGATATTCTCTAATCAATACTTCATCGATATTGTAGACCAAATTTCGTACTTAAAGTGTTCATATGTAAATTAAATTAATTACCAATATCATAATTCCAATGAACTCATTACAGTTCAATTCACTCTCTCATCATCCGTGAATTATGTCAATTACACGTGAATGACTTTGAATTTACTTATTGAAACTAAATCAGAAGTGAAAGCGTACAACTTTGATAGGCAGTGTGATGACTGTGATGTAAAATAACGATGAAATCTGAAATGTAAATTTAAAGTAATCAATAAGCTAATTTAAATTACACATGAGCACTTACATTAATCCGTAGACATCCAGCTGTTGGGCATTGTAAGTCTTTCGGCTCCAAGTAACTTTACAAATTATTTGTATTTGTAGGTGGTTTATATTTGAGTGAATGTAAATAAGTGCCCCTGTAGAAAAAGGTAAACGGATTACTAGTTAATGACTATAAGATTATTACTTAAATGCTATATGATAGTAATACAGTTCTTTGCTTGTCATTTAGCTGATTTTAACTTCATATTTGAGGTGTTTCTTGGCAGATTATCTAATACTGGGAACTGAATGTCGCTTAGATATTTATTAGATGTAATTATAATGCGAAAATTCACTCGAATATATGACGATTTTCTTACACACGACCTGTTCATCATAGAGAACTCGAACAACTCATATAAAAATTTTGTATCTAAAAGGCACTAAAATACATTTATTTAAACCAACTCGTTGATGGAACCGACTTTTTCACAGTCAGAGCGTGGAGTTGCTCAATTATAGCTGTGTGAGATTTAAAGAATTCTGGGTTCACCGAAAAATAGTCGACAAAAAGTTTATCCAAATTAATGCAGATCGGTATATTTATCCAAATCAACAGATACACAGGCCTTAGCTCTGTATTGTATAAAAGTGTTTGTTATCATTCGCTTTCCATTTTCGAGGGATTTTACGTTATTCCATTTATAGTTCTTTTAATATGGTTTCGCGAGAAAAAACTAAATAAATGAGACAGTCTTTGTTTACCAATATTTTTGCAAACTAGGCTTTTTCAATTGATCCCATTTCTACTCGATTTGTTTTAACTCTATTGTCCAAAAAGATGAGTGAGAAATTAGCAACAAACTGAACTAATTAAATTCAGTCTAAGGTAGTACGCGGATACCTTAAATACTTGCTATTGTATCTCTTTTCAATTATACCAGCTTAGTACATTTATACCATTTGCTTGTTCGATTCGCTACTCAGCAACGATTGGTGAATCGAAGACTGATTTTGAAACTTCCGAAGCATTTTCAATTTTCAATTAGCCATTTCGTTAAAACTGATCCTACAGGGTGCTCTACTAATAAATATATACAAAAACATACCTATGGTATTATACGAAATTTTCGTTTCACACCAAAAATGAAGGTCAAGTGCGTCATGTTGCTTGGCTTTTGTGTATTGTTTTCTGCAATCACACGTTCATACGTACAATTGTATATTTATACTTACATACATACTCGTATATATGAAAGTATATAGAAATGTAGTAGTTGTATATGGAGTGTTGTGCGCCCTTTGTCGGTACTTATTTGATTTGGGTGTGTATAGTGGCATTTTAGCATTGTGGCAGGTAGTCATATGTAGAATTGTATTTATGTCAGTACGTATGTTTGTATGGGGACTTGTGTATATGGTTAACGAATAAATTGGTTCACATTCTCTCTGAAATAAAGGACTTTTGTAGACACCAATTGGTTGCGGAACTAGCACTTATACAGTGATATCTACGCTTTGTTTTAATAGTAATATATGTGTCTGTATGTAAATATCTAAGAAATTGAAAGCGGATATAAAGTAAAGTAATTAAATGGAGTACTGTGAATATATCGAAAAGGTTGAAATATATTTGGCCAAGAGTTTAGGTCTTAAGTAGATACATACATATATATCTATATTATATATAAATGGTTGTAAAAATCAATAAACAGTCATTGCAAAAAATTTTAGTAATTTTATCATATGCCTTATCTGTGGCAACATATCAAAATAACTTAAATCGACTTGAGTGAATATTAACAATTTAAGTTATGTTGATAAAATTATTCGAGACTCGAAGTTGAGTTTTCATTCCAAGCATAATTCATTTATATTGCCTAAATATTGATAAAAAATATGCTCCAATTTGGACTAAAGAAAAATTATCTTTCCTAGTTTCAATCGACTTCATCTATTTTAAATTTTTTTCTCAGCGAAATATATGAATATGTATTTATTTATATATATGTATCTCTACAAATACTTTTTATCACATCAATTTTATCTCTTGCATATATACTTTGTATTGCAATAAGTGCTTATAAAATATTTATTTCTGAGGTGCAATACGACGACACTCAGTAATGATGTGAGTAAACAGGTCTCAAAAAAAGGCAGCCAAATATGGCAGCTTGTTAGACAGCAAAAACAAAAAATAAAAACCAAGCGTAAATGTTGTGGCAAAAATGTATAAAATACTTAAGTGAAATTGTTTTTGTTGGAAATAATTGCATTCGATTAATATGCGGTAAAGTGCTTGCTGCAATTGTCAATCGAACGACATAAATGGCTGGGCCGGCACTAATATGGTTAAAGATATTTCGAGATGTTGGGAGGCGGCCAGACAACGAGCGAGATTTATACATATTTTTGTGAAAAATTATTCAACAAAAAAGCAATTATTTAATACAACAATATATTAATTTTCGCAATTGGGAAGGGAAAATACTTTGTGTAATTGTCGTCGTAGTTTTGAGTATTAAAATTAAAATTAAAATTAAAATTAAAATTAAAATTAAAATTAAAATTAAAATTAAAATTAAAATTAAAATTAAAATTAAAATTAAAATTAAAATTAAAATTAAAATTAAAATTAAAATTAAAATTAAAATTAAAATTAAAATTAAAATTAAAATTGAAATTGAAATTGAAATTGAAATTGAAATTGAAATTAAAATTAAAATTAAAATTAAAATTAAAATTAAAATTAAAATTAAAATTAAAATTAAAATTAAAATTAAAATTAAAATTAAAATTAAAATTAAAATTAAAATTAAAATTAAAATTAAAATTAAAATTAAAATTAAAATTAAAATTAAAATTAAAATTAAAATTAAAATTAAAATTAAAATTAAAATTAAAATTAAAATTAAAATTAAAATTAAAATTAAAATTAAAATTAAAATTAAAATTAAAATTAAAATTAAAATTAAAATTAAAATTAAAATTAAAATTAAAATTAAAATTAAAATTAAAATTAAAATTAAAATTAAAATTAAAAATAAAATTAAAATTAAAATTAAAATTAAAACAAGAGAATATTTCTGATATGTTATATATTATACATCAAAACCAAGCATCTAAATATAGGAATTATAGTTTTTTTACAGTTTTTTATATTTTCGTTTTACTGTACAATAATAGGTTATTTAAAGACTGTTAAGGATTATAGCCTAAATTCATAAAATTTTCATTCAAGTACCATATCCTACAATTTCCTGGACAATTTTGTCTAACATGGCATATGTGTGTACGTATGTACATATATATTTATATAGAGAAACATTTGAAAATCATATTTCATATTTTTGCAACATTTGACTCACATATGTTTTTAACTAAAATATTGCTGATGCTATTTGGCATATGTGCTAGAACGTGGGTGTTCATTTGACACAACAACATGCGTATTGAAGATTTTTTATTATCCATAGATGTTGCCATAAAATTTTGGCGTAGTCAAGAAATGCCACTTTGTCTGGCGAAATACGTCAATATTGTTGTTTTTTTTAATACACAAATACATATGTGCATATGTGTTTTTATAGTTATTGTCGTATTGCCTTTTAAGTGATTACTACTTCCGGCAGACACATGTGCGCCACGCACGCACACTTAGCAACATATGTGCGTATATGTGAAGCACATACATTTAGGCAGCTGTAGAGCTGTTTACATGTGTTGCGGAGTGCCTTCAAGCTTGTTACCTGCAGCTCATCTTCACTAGTAAGGTTTCGAAGTGACCATATTGGAAGTAGAAGAATTTGACTTGAAGATACATTGAGTTTTATTTGTGATTTTACTTTCAAGGCGACTGGTTGTTGGCGTTTAAGCGGCAGCTGAAGTGAATTAGAAGGAATTCAATAAATGTTTGTGTAGTGAAATTGGAAGTGATTGGTATGAGAAGTTGAAGATGACTGAAATTTGAGTTAAAAAAATTAAGTGCAAGAGTGAGCAAGTTTTGAAATGCAAAAAATTATTAAAAAAATAAATAATATTATTAAAACATATAAAAATAAAAATAACAGTAAATTTAATATTATATTTAAATACGAAATAAAAAATTCCGAAATTGAAAATTTTAATTAAACTTTTTTATTAAAACAAAAATTTACGTCAATGACATTTAAAAAATATTTTTTTTGAAAAAAAAAATTCCAAAAATTAAAACTGATTTTGTTTATTTATAAAGTGCACAGTAAACAATAAATATTATTAAAAAATAAATAATTGAAAATTTTAAGAAAATTTGAAAAACATTTACATTATATTACAAAAACATAAATATTTATTTAAAATAAACACCAACACGAGCATCTTGTTCATTTCCAATTGTGTCTAATTTATTTGCACATGCAAAAAAAAATCAAGAACACCAACAAAAACTATACACCAATAAATTCAAACAATTAAAAATAATTACATTTACATAAACAAAAGTTTTACTCGCCGGCCGCGAATTTATCAAATCCCCGCATGCCACGCGCCAATTTGGTTTTTGTTTCACTTACTGTATTTATTTTTTGTGTCAGTTCAATGCCACTGACGTCAATTGCACGCTTGCCAAAAGCAAATTGCTGCTAAACAATTGCTCACTTGCGCCGTTGTTGGCGTGTTTCTGCGCGCTCGGCTTTTGTTTAAAATCGCCAAAATATTTAAATAAATAAATAAAAAGTGCTATGATTTGAAACACTTCCGTTATTTTGGCAAAAGTGTGTAGAAATTTGCAAACAATCAAAAATAATCGGTTGAGTGTCAGTGAAATTCCGAAAAAAGTCGTTAAAGCCGCGAGAAGCAAACGCAATTGCATGTGAATAAAAAGTCGGTGAAGACATTTTTTTGTTTTTGATGTTGTTGAAAACAACGCGCTCGCCGGCAAATAGCTATGGCGCCAAATACTTTTGTCAATCGCTTAGTATCGGTGAGTGTACATACATACATTTATATGTACTTACGAAGGCGAACTCAAAATTATATTATTATTAATATATAATTAATTAAAATATTGTTAATATATAATTTGAAACATGTTCAGGCAATTTCAAAAAAATACATTAGATACCTTAATTATTTCACATATTGACCCTTCTTTGGCTAAATATTTTTAAAAGAAAAAAAAATATATTTCGATCATGAACATTTTTATGATTTTTTTTTTTTATTTATAAATGTACTTATATACACAAAAAAAGTTGGAAAAGTTATTTATTTCCGTTAATATACCTAAAATTAATTTTATATACATATCTATTTTTTTATTTTTTTTTCTAGAAACTTATCAGTTTACTGATTTTATAAATTTGTAGAAATAAATAACTTTAAAAAAATAATTAATTTTTCAATTATTTAAATTAGAAAAAAATATAAATCTGAAGAAAGCCTGAAATTAATAATTTTGAAAATAATAAAAATTATTAGAAATTAGTTGGGTTTTTTTTAGAAATATTATGAGTTTACGTTTAATTATATTTTAAATTCAAAATTAATTATCATTAAATATGGAAAAAATGAAATTTATTCACCAACGAGCAAGCAATATATATTAGGCCAATTGCATCATCCATTTTTGTGATCTTGTTTTTATGTGACTGGTTTTAAAGCAAATAACAAGTTAGATACTGATATTGCTCAATTAGAGATAAGACAAACTCTCCAGAATACCAAAAAGTCACGAAATATATTTCACCACAGATTTGTCTCTATTAGAGACTTGAGACTGCTCGCAGAATACCGGCATTAGTCTTAACCGAATAGAGATGGTAGAACAAGTACTACTTTAATGCAGACCGCTCCGGCTTCACACGGTTTTAAACAAACATTTCAAAAGTTAACACTTATACACACTCTCCAACATATATGTTTGTACTTTTCCGTTTCTAGCGTGGGTGACTAGAATGACTTACAAGACGATTTCCAGTTTCAGATTAGGATTCTCCAACGCGGAGTCTTTTTTATACCCTCACCTGGGAACTATATCCAGAAAGTTGAGATTCTAGTTATAAATATAGTTTATGTTATGTTACTCGGGGTGTAGCTTTCCAATGGTGAAAGAATTTTTGAAATCGGCACAGTAGTATTTGAGTTTATTCATTACAAACATACATACAAAACTTTCCATTTTATAATAGTAGTATAAATAAAATTTAAAGAATTTAAAAATGACTTTAAATGTCTAAAAATATATCCATAATAAATTTTAAAATTTTTTTTATTTATTTCCCACACTTCCAAAATTTTGTTTGCCATTTTTTTATTTTTATCATTTTCAAGCTTTGAGTAAAAAAATTAAAAATAAAAGCGAATACTTTTCTCCTAAAATTTATTCAATTAATTTCGCTTTTATATCGCGAGAACTATAGCAGTTTTTTCTTGGTTTGCACTCTATTTTGCAAATTAAATTCATTTGCTCAAAGTCACGTTTTTTGATAATAAGAAATGGAAATACGCTTTGCACGATTTTTTTGCAAATTGATTGCACAAAAATGCCTTCGATTGTGTATTCAATCGAAAGAGGCGAGTCACTGCAGTTGAATAATTTGAATTCGCAGTAATTGCGGTGCAGCTTTAATCAGTGAAATGCGGAGTAATGAAGGCTGGTGTGAGTGAATTTAAAGAGAAATTTTATAAGAAGAGAAAAGATTAAAATGTTTTTTTTTTGTGAAAATATTATTTCTTTATTTTTGTATAAAAAAATAAAAATGAAAATATTTTTTTCCATATATAAATTTCAATTTTTTATTTTTAATAATTATTTTAATATTAAAAAAGAAATTCCACTTGTTTCACCAAATCAAAAAAAAAAAAATGTCATAAAGAAAATATTCCGTATATTGCATAATTATTTCCAACCCGACTTTTTTGGTATAAATGTGGTATAAGATTTTGTATATGAATACATCATTTTAAATACGTTGATACATTTATACAATATATTTGTATGTACGTGTACATTTGCATGTTGAAATATTCACTAAACGCTCTGTTATAATCACCTAAAAGCATTAAAAGTCATTCAGCTATTGGCAAAAATGCTTAATGATCAGTGAAATTGTCACTACACTACAACAAAAACAAACATAAATTACACTCATTATATATTTCGCTGGTTAATCATTGAGTTTTTGCTGTTGTTGTTTTTATTTCTCTTTGTTTTGTTTTGCAACTGGGGTTAATGCACGTCTAATTTTGGCACCTCTACAAAAAAGTAGAAAAAAAAATTAACAAGAATAAAAATAAATACGAAAGTACATTAGTTTAAATGATCGGTAGTCAACCTAAAATACTTAAAACTTTAATATGTAATAAATTTTTAAAATTTTTACAAAAATGAAAAAAAAAATTTTATATTTTACTTTTTTTACTGAAAATTATTTTTAATTTTTTTTTAAATCTTAAAAATTTTAAAATAATTTAATAATAGTTTATAAATATTTTCCAAATAGTATTTTTCAATTAAAGATTTTAAATTGTAATTAATTTTTTTTAATATTATTTAAAACATTATTTTTATAAATTATTTTATTTTCTATTTTAATATAAACTCATTTATAAGAAATATGGTTAATTAATTATCTTATAATTATAAATTTGTAATCGATTTCATTAATAATATTTTCACAAATATTTATATAATTAAATTTTTTTAGCAAAACTTAAATTAGTGTTTATAACGTTAATAGGTAATTTAGCAAATGAGCATATTTTTCGCATCAATTTCCGATTTGTTATAGCTGTTATTTTATCACAATTTTCAATTTATTAAGCCAATTAGCATATTTAATTTAGTCAATTAGCATTTAATTGAGTCAATTAAGTTTATATCTGAAAAAATAGCCGTTAAGCTTCTAGTTGTTTTGGGTAGTACCTTAATTGACTCAATTAGGAAATTTTTTCGATACTTATTAATGTTAAATGACTAAATTAAATATGCTAATTGACAGATTCCTATTCGCATAATTTGTAATGTACAAGTTATCGTTAATTAGTAAATTTTTCCTATAGTTATTAAATATAATTGACAAAATTAAATATGCTAATTGACCGATTTTTATTCTTTATATAAACTTATTTTCTTAGAGTCGAACGTGATTAATACTGATTCAAAATATACTAAAGGAAAAGAAGTAATGTCTAAGTTCAAAAATTGTCTACATTTAAGAAAATTTCAAGCTCCAAGGCTGTATTACACCATTTAACTCAATTGAGAACCTTTATATTTATATGCTATTGCAATCAAGCGCCTCCCCCAGCTTCCTAAAATAATATACATCGATATATCTACTCATATTTCACCAAAATTCCTATGCTATTAAACACTATAACTAATTTTGTTGAATTCCGAGCTCATTTTCAATCATGCATTGCAACATTGAAACACCTGGCACATATAGATTACATATACCACAAAACCTGTCTTTCTAAGGATAGTAATGCGAATACCTGTAGTCCCAAATATAACTACCTGAAACCTACCAACAATCACTTGTACACTTTTCCACACAAAACATCCAACAATTTATCAATGCGCACCACAAGTTGGAATGAGTAGCATATGTTCTCAACTCTGTTTAAAGGCAGTTGGAAAATAACAGCCAAACAATCGTAATATTTCCGAAAGCAGTGCATTCAAACAGCAAATCCTTCAGTTAATGCTGGCATAATCTCCTGTGGTAAATCATTTCACTCACATCACTTGACACAGCAACCCCCAGCGGGGTCACAGCTGCCACTGATTTTGAACGAACGAATTGCTCTTTTGAATGCCTCAATACCGTCTCATACAAATAATGTACATGCCATTCTTCGGGCACACTGTTGGCCTGCTCATTCATTGTTGTTTTGGTAATAAATGATGATGCTGCCAAATATTTGTTTATGTACTATATCCTACCAACAACAACAATGTGGCACAAATGAAGCGAAATGCGCATTGAATGTATGCGCTTTAGGTAAGTGCTTTTGAATAATGAGCGGACATAAATAAGCAATACTCTCATCAACATTGTTGCTGTGTGTTGCGAAATTGTGGAAATATATGAGTGATGGGGTTGTTGGGGTGAAAACCTAAATTTCACTGCAATTACGTACGAGTATTATTTGGGATTTAGGGGCTTGTATGTGAAGAGATATAAACATATGCCGTGCTTGAGTGGTTAAAGCGCATGTCATACTAAATATTGTTTAAAAACATTAAATTTGAATTATTTAAGAATCCATTAAAATACTTATTGTTTAAGTGGTCTATTGAGTCCATACTTCCCTCGTATTCAAAGTATTTGTATTTGAAGGGGCCGTGGCTTCTATATTAGATCTATCTCTTCTACCATATTATATATCCTCCTGAAAACCTTTTATGCTAAGCCATATTTATAATGACACATTTTACCATCCACAAACAGTGAACCTGCTTCAGTCTTCTCGAAAAATCGTATTTTTGAGATCTAGAAAAGCATACTTTTGTGGTATTGATTTTCTCCAATTTTCATTATAAGTGTGATGAGATTTAATCTCCTTTTAGCGCAAACTTGTCCACCGATTTTAGTTTACTTTCATGGTGGTGTGGTTAAGTTTTAAGTAGTCTTAGAATGGAACTTCTAACGAGACGATATCTCCCTCTAGCCTCTGCAGTGGCCGAACTCGTATTTAGAGAGAAATAGTCCACGAGTTCCAAACAATATATCGGTTACGGTTGACAGAATAAAGATTCCTAACTGATTCTTTTTCGAGACTTCTGTTCAAAAGAAGATCTAGAGTTCTGAACAAAACTTATTACTCCACTTTGTATAAAAAACATCTGACATGTACTTCTAAGGTTTTACGGTATAAGGATTGTAAGTAGAATGGTTTTGTAATTATAAGAAGAATGGTTTTGTTTTAGATTTTCAAAACTTGAGATTGCTCGAAAGTTGTTCTGTAGAGACTTTTGCTAAGCCTAAATGAATCAAGTCTAAGACAACGGTTTGTAACCCGGTTTCCATCATAATACTTCCTAGAAACTATTTTAAAAATTATTTTTTGAGATTTTAGAGATAAGGTAAAATATTTCTGCAAACACGATTTCCTTTTCCTTTTTATTTTAAATATTTGCTGCTAAAAAAATTTTAAATTAATATTTTTCATTCCATATAAAGTCCACACTTATTCCGAACTGCATATATTTTCATCTTACCATTTAAATACTTTTTTATACTCATTTCTTGTTATTAAAATTCGATTTACCCGTACACATTTATAAAATTAAATTGTTGCAATTTTTCCACATACAACACAACACTCACCTTCAATATTCTCTTTTTCATTGCAGCAAACTCTACTTGCCGGTCGCATACCAGTCGCCTCAATGACAGGTCCAATTAAAAGAGGACTGCTATGGCAACAACGTGACCGCCTCTTTTCGCGCTGGAAGGAAAGGTAAGTGTAGCAAAAACAAAAACAAAAAACCCAAATAATGGTGACATTCGTATGACTGCCGCCAAAAAAAGGAAAAACCAAAATGGCGGCGCTAGTAAAAAATGAAAACATCGGCAAAAAATGGCCATCCACAAAAACAAGTAAAACATTGGAACGTGAGATAAAGCGGCATAAAACGAATTGTCAAATAATTAAATTAAGTTCACTTTTTCCCGTTGATTGTGTGTTCCAATTGTTGATGGTGGATTATTAAAAAAAAAAAATAATGAATAAAGATAGCCATTGTTTTTGTGCAGATTTATCGATAATTACTGGTGCCCTGGAGGCAGCTTAATTGCTTTGTAGGATTTAGCGGTTTGGGTATACTTTGTGGTTTAATTATATGCAGCATTAGTAAACAGTAATCTCCAAACAGATTGTAATGTCCTACAAAGCCCGAAACTACACATGTGACGGACCTGAGATTATATCACAAGTCTATAATTTTATACGAATTAAAAAGTATTATCTTAGTATTATAAACACAATGGTTACAGTAGTTTCGGGACATATGAGATCATCAGTCTGTTCTTCTAAAAGTTCTTCTGGTCTCTCCATTCCTGTTTCGATGACAGGCTTTAAACTTACTTAAAATTACATTTATCGTACGGCGGCTAATGGCCAGACTGAGAAATATCCTCTTTTATGTTATTTCAGGATGTCGTGTTAAGGTTAAGGTTCCGGTTCTGATTATAGTTTTCCATTGTACTTCCGATATGCCTGTCGTAAGAGGCGACTAAACCTTTACCTTTTTGATATGGCATTTCTAAGGAACTGGTCATTCCTATCAAGAAGGGCAATTGTGTTCAAGCCACCAGTGCAGAGCTGTATGGAAAGGTTCAATTGGTAGTAGCTTCGGCTACAAAGTCTTACCAGAGACTATTACCTGGTGCAACGGGGAGCAGGAGCCCAGGGAGCTTCGCTTCTAACCTGCTCATTGGGTTGGGCCTTCGGAGAGTTTCGTGGTGGCTGTGTTGTTACTGAAGATGCATAGCAAACTCAGGGAGCTGATCAACGTATTGTATTGATCCGATGTGTTTTTGAGCACCGTGAGGTTAGGCCTTCATAGGCAGGTACTCACGTAAATCAAACTCACTAGTTGTACTTCCGACTGAAACTCTATTTAATTTCTTAACCCTCTTCTTCATATCATAGTTTTTAGACTCTATCTCTAAAGCGCGAGGATTATTAGGGTAAGGATATTATCGAAAGTGGGTAGCAGTAAAAGAGCCAATTCATTTCGTGATTATAACTTAGTTAGTCTTTATACAGACACCGAAATACATCACTACGGATGGTCTATGATAATTATTATTCACTTCTAACGGCAAATGTGATTCTTTTTCCAATCGTATTTTTTTCTTACTGTAATTATTCTCTTTTCTTTAATCTAATTTACAATATTCATTTCATTTCCGTTGTTACCTTTTCTTCAGGTACTTTGTGCTGACACGCGATTATCTGCATTGTTTCAAAAGAGCATCCGGTTCGGCTAATGAGCGTGCCTCCGACATGGGACAATTTATATTTAAGGTAAGTTTGAAAATTTCTAAATGTATCAATTTACTAAGAAATAGTTCATTAGAGTTTTTACAATTTACCTGGCTATGCACAAAAATCACCGAAGTGTTCATAATTCTTGAAATCAATCAAATACGTGGCTGTCAGATTCTAAATGTGCTTTGTTATTGAATTCAACAGATAAGAATAACTAAGGCAAACCAGTTTCAATTAAACGACAAATTTAAGTTCGGTATAATGGTGTTCGAAACTGGAAGTATTTGATATCAATTATTTGCTTTGGGGATTTTAAGATACGATGCTGTAATTATAAAATTTTTGGATATTAATTGCATTGATTATGCTGATCATCGTAGATACAGATTTTAAATTTTTTGGTGAAATATGCCTGAAATGATTTCGGGATTTACAAAACTAGCATTAAACTGAATTTAAATACTCTACTATTTTATCAAAAATATATTAAGATTTCGGAAAATTTTGGGATTAATAATTTATTCAAAAATAGATGTAATAAAGATGTCCAAAAAATTTATTTCAAAATTAATGGTTTTGACTTACTATTTTTGAACAAAAAAACTATATTTTCAATTCTTCAAATAATTATTGTTTCACAAATATTGCATATAAACATTTAGTGAGGACTCTCGCAAATAAAAAGATTCGGTGTCTCACACGATGCATTTGTCCAACGGCCAAAAGTCGTTAGACCCATCAAAATGCAGCCCTTACCACCTGGTGCCTCTTCAACTTTATTCAGCCAATGAAAATATTCTATCGGCTGATTAGCGGTCTCCCATATGAATTGTTCGGGATTATCTAAATTGTTGCCGGACGTCCAATAAGCAAATACTACCGTACTACTTGGATGAACTTTTTTACTTTGTAGAAAATCTGTTTTATGATTGGAGATGCAAGTTGAAACAATATTTTTCAGGCTATGCGTAAATAATAAAATATTAAGCAATAACTCACCTCTTTTATATAAATATATAAGAAATTTAACGGTTTTCTCTTGTGTCTCGAAAGAAACTAGCTGCATTTGCTTTTGTTCTTTACAATATTTAATGGCGTCTTGCCAAGTTTTCTGTAAATATGTGTAAGGAGACAAAAGTAAATTAAAGTTTAAAAATTTTTAAATGAAAAATTAGGTCTGTGTGGTAATTATTTTCGGAACGGCATATTTTTAGCTTTTCAATTAAATAAATATTCATGTCCACTTATTCATAAAAAATTTACATACCATTTCGTTAACAATTATGTAGTCAGCATCTTTAGTGGAAAATTTATATTCGCCTAAAAATAAAGAAAATAAATAGTAATTCTTTAAATTATTTTATAGTTATTAATTTCGTTTTCGGTTCTGTTTAAAGTTCAAATATTTTACTATAAGGCAACCCCAAAAGTCAGCTTAATTTCATTATTAGTACTGTTCAATATATCACTCTCTCTCTCAATTTTCTCGATTTCTGAATGCACTCGATAGTTCAAAGTGATCGCAGATGTCACAATGCCAGAACTTTATTACATCTAAAACTTGTTAGGACGATTCCTAACAGTATTTTATCATTTATTTTTTGAATCTTACCATACGGTATGATCTAAATACTTTACCGTAAAGTTGAGTCTTACAAGTAACCATATATAATATATTTTGAACCATATAACATATATTTTGAAACTGAATATTCACCTTGCTGCGCTAAAAGGCTGGCAAAATATAATATCGAGATAAGCACTTGAAATAAAACAATTTTCCACGACATTTCTATTTTATTTTTTATACTAGATCGAGTAGTGTTTTAGTCAAATAATCGAAAAGCACTGAGATACTTCGTTCCAGATAGAGCAACGTAGTATTTATAATTTCTCGAGATGCTGCAACGAATTTCATTAATTAGCGTTCAATATCAATTTTTATAGAAAATTATAAACTTCAAGGTGCATGTAATGAAATATTATCGAAATATATAGCTACAAATAGCTACACTCGGGTAAGAGTGTTATGTGAAAATATAAAAAAAGTTATACAGAAAACTTTTGAAGGATCTAGTGAGGTAACCTCAAAGCATATGTTGAGCGCTTTTTCATATGTAAGAACTGAAAATAGTCTGGAGAGTATTTCGTAAGTAAAGAATCGTTCTGGATCTTTTATGTTAGTCAAAAAGCCTTTTAAGTCACTAAGTCCAAAGAAATTAAAATGTAATGGCAGATTTTAGGTCTGGAGCGTATTTCGTAAAGGAAGGATCGTTTTGGGTTTTTATATATTAGTCAAAAAAACTACTGTGTTCCAAATGAAGGTTTTGAAATGTGAATATACCATCCAAGACTCTGTTCATTATAACTACAAGAAAACTATTTCAAATACGACTCAAACGGATTCTCTCTCTCTGTCCCATAATCATTTATACTCTCTTTCTTTCAAGTTCTTGTTAGTTTATTGCGATATTTAAAAATGAAATGCAATGAATAATATTTTGGGTGAGAAAAATATGACGTTTTAAGAATTATCTAATCTAAATCGTTCTATCATTAAATCAGACAAATCAGACGGTTTGATTTGGGAATTCATACCTTCCATTAAGCATCGGTCAAATTAGAAAATTCTTTTGATAGTATTTTTTCCTAATAAGAAAACACTCAGCAAATTGTTTACCAAACTTTATTAATTCTTTACACATCAAAAAAATATTTAAACAGTTTTGCACTTAAAATGAAACCCAAATCAATCAATCAATAAAATGTATGAGAAAACAAAGCAATTATACTGCAAATAAAAAGTAAAAAATAAATACATAGACAGTACGAGTATAAATAAATATCAATATATTTCCGAAAGTAACAAAAAACAACAAATTGGTGGCAATAACCAGCTTGTTAACAAGGCACTGCTCTGCTGTCTATTTCCACAACCAGCAGACAGACATTGTACTCTAGAAGCGATTTGCCCTAAAGCGCTCATTCAGGCAATGGACCAAGTGAGTAATGCCTTTCTACTTCTACTAACTTTTTTTTTCGTTGTTTCATAATCGTTATATTTTACGAACATAATTTGTGGCATCCACTTAATTCCTCTTTTATTAGGAAACAATATTTTGGTATTAAAATAATTTATTTGCGTGCAACCAACCGTTTGCTGTTGCTGAATTAAATCGCTATGAATAAGAAAAATAATTAATCATTTAATGAATTGGGCTTGTGTTTTTGTTGTGGCACAGATGTGCTCACTTTTTTTTAAAGATATCGGTATACATTTAATGTAAGATAGTAAGCCGCGGCATTAAATTGTTTTATTACTTGGCATGGTAATTAAAAATATCGTTGGTACCTTTCAGATATACGAGACTGGTTCGATAAGTGTTTTTTTGATGGAAGCATTTTCTCTCACAAAAAGTGTTTTATTTCTCAGTATAGTATTCAACGAAATTGATACAATTACTTCAAAAGAATAGTCATATTTTGGTATGCCGAAAATCTTCAAAAATCTCAGGAACCATCATTATGTTTTAGTTGACTACCTCCAAATTTGATCAAATTCCATAATTATTTGGTCTTAAAAATTAGAGACTCATAAATGTATTATATTGAATCTGGATCGTAGGTCTGGTCAGTGTGAAATTATTTTAATTTCAGATCCATAAATGAAAGATATATTTAGCCGCAGCGGCTAACTTTAAATGAAGCTTTGAACTTCTAACATTTCTCCTGCTTTGTCATGAATGACATAATATATACTATCAATTTTGACTATAGCGCCACCTATCGCTTAGCTGATGGTTAAAATACCCACATTCTATTATACATATGTATAGTAAATAAATAGAAATTCTATAAAAAAAGGCTGTTGTGAATTTAAATTAAAAAGAAAGCTATAAAATTAGCAGACTATAGATCCTAGTGAGACCCCTAATGAATATTATATATGGATATAAAAAGGTTAACATTAAAAATTATCGACTTTTTTATGGGTATTGAACTTTTTAGTAGTTATATCCTGGAATTAATAATAATATTTTTAAAAAGTACTTTTTTCGAACTTTGAATTCGAATATTTCGTTTTTGGAGACTAATTTCGAAAATTGGAGAATAAAATTTTTTTTCATAGGCTTAATCTCCTGGAAAAAAATTGTTTGGTCCAATACCCAGCCGAGAGTTGTACAGTGTAGTCATTCAATAAAAATAAAATTGATAAAAATTAATTTACGAATTTTGTAAACCAAATTTAGTTGGTTAGAAAGATGATTTCTGGAAATAATCTGACTTCAGCGACACCTATGGGAACAGATTTCGTGAGTAGAAAGTTTAAATGTGTCAAAGCAGAAAAAGGGGGCATAATTTGAAAGGTGACTATATTGAAATACATGAACATGTATTCTGTAATTTTGTATGTTTCAATTTGCTATTGTTTGACTCTTGACGTCTGTATCCCATGATTTTGTTTCATGATTTATGAAATCCATTCGAAAAATATCATATTGTTTGTTCGCCTCCATACGAATATGGGGACTCCTTTAAATTGTTTCTTGATAGTAAAATTTTAAATTTTGTATTATGCCCTGGTCAAAAAGTTCGATTTATGAAAGAAAATTTTAATGAAATTTGACTTCTATTGTCAATTTAACCCTAGACGGTCATCCTTCGTCAAAATGACTACGAACTATTTTATTTTCACTGTAAATATGTTTTTAATTGTTCGTGTTGATCGTGTTTTAAGTTAAAAGAATATAAGTTTTCCTTTTTATTTTTGACTTGTATTTATTAATAATGAAATAAATAAATAAAAAAAATAAAACGCGTTCATTATTTCAACTCACACCCTATTCAAAATGGATTTGAAATAAGTCGTCGTCATATTGACGAAGGATGACGTTAATGTACAAAAAAAAGGATGACCGTCCAGGGTTAAGAGTTCGAATTATAGAAAAATTCGAGTTATTGAAATACGAGTTATGAAATCAAATTTGTATGAAATTTGATTTCTAAACGCTGTTGCCAAATTATAAGTTCGGGATATGGAGATCTTCGACTTATATAAGTTCGAGTTATGGAAGTTCCGCCGTATATGTATATATAGCATATTTTCGGCGAAACCGGGAGTAGTTTATAATAATGGGAGCATTTATTCAAACAAAATTTTTTTTCTAAGAAAGAAAAAAACTTACTTATCAACCTTGTTGGAAAATGTACCGTGTGCATTTTTTCACGCACACTGAATAAGTTATTACTAAAGTTTTCGTAATTTTGTAATACGCCTGGAAATTTTTTTTTAAATATAGTCATTTACATATCTCAACAGTGAAATTGCGCTTTTCCATGGCCTAATGACTGGTCGGCGACTTTCCATCGTGACTTTTGACCGCAAGCGCGTGGCTGAGCTAAACTTGGCCTCGCAGCAGCTCGCACAAAATGATGCGCACATAACTAAAATAGAAATAGATGTAGCAATGTACATATGTATGTACGCATGTGTAATTGTAGAGATAAAATGTTGACTGGCTTCTCCTTCAAATTTCTCTATTACTTCGGCTGTCTATAACTCGAATTGTTCGCTTATCTTGCGTTCGACGTGAATGTGCGCAGCTTCGTAATACAATGTTTAGAAAGTCGAAAAAATAGCAACAACAAAAATAAATACGCATGCGAAAAACAAAGTAATAACCAAAGTGTGAAGTGAAGCAAATGTTTGTGTTCACAAATACTTATACAGAAATATATACGCAATTGTTTGTGTCGATGCCCACAGTTCAAGCTTAAAGTTATTATCACACAAATTACTTTAGTTCGCAATAAAAATGACCTCTACGAAAAAGTTGAGTTAACGCCTTCGGGCCATTCGCATGCGTATGCTTTATTATCTGTGCATGCCTCTGTGTGTGTGAATTGTTATGTGAAGAAATGCGCTGAGTTTTTCGAAAGTTTCTCTAATTTAGTCGTAATTATGGTAAATATTTTCTGCAATTTGTGGTTTGTGTTTCATTCTCACTCCAACTTCCTTTCTTCCTCGCGCTCTAACACTCCCTTTCTATCGCTCTAATGTTGCTTATGTCATTAAGAACGATTATCAGATTTTGTTAGTCTAACTTATACTTATGTGTACCAAATATCTCATGAGGTGTACAAAAATGCCTGAATTCTTGGAATTCTTTGTGGACTAGAAGTCATGTAATCGAATACGAATGATTTAATTTTTGGCTATCACTCTTATACCAAATTCGTCATAAATAATAATTATATAAAAACATAAACCACATGGGCCACTTAAGCCAGTTGTAGCATCGCCCTCAAATCTGTAATTATTAAATTTTATTCTCCATTGATTATATAATTCCAAACAAAGCAGCGGTTTTTTAATTAACCCTTATGGTATTACGTCAGTTTAATAATTCAAAACAAGCGATTAAATTAACGAAAGTTTCTTCAAAAAACGTATTTATGTTAGAATTTTTCATAACATGAAGTCAAATTTATGAAGCCCTCTCTAGAATCTCAAAAATTGCGACCGAGGAAAATTTAGAGAAACTTAATTTATTAAGAGAGCGGAAGAAGCCTTTTAGAGGTTAATTTATTGAAAGAGTGAGAGAGGACTTCGTCGAAACACAAAACAAATTTCTCCATATCAATCCATTTTTCTGAATAAATATCGAAACAGTATCGGCTGACAGAATCATAATTTCGGCCATCTCCGGTGCTGTTGTGAGAAGTCTCTCCTCAGATCTCATATTATTTGCTGGCAAATAATCGTAGATTTTCAATAAAAGTGCTTGAATAATGTGTCTCTGTGAAAAAGGACTTTTGAGCTGAATTCGAAATGAGATCTCTCATAAACGTCATCCAATTTTGAGTTTATGTTTTTTAATAAAAAATACCTATGCAGATTCTCTTGTTGCCAATATTCTTGAGTGTTAATCATTTCTAAAACTCTTTGATACTCTAACATAGTCTTCTTATTATAGTTCAATGATTTATTGAAAAAGTTTGCTCGATTCAAACGCTGATACAGATCGATTTACTTTACAAAATAAAAATTTAATTTTCTACATTAATTTGTAATCGTATACAAATCGAGTTGAAGCTACAGTTCAACACTGCGAGTTGTTGTTCACACTGTATATTTATTGATAAAATAGCAGTAATGCAACGCGTCGATAGATGCCACTGCTGGAAACATTATTGATAAAATAGCAATCAGCAGATGAAACTTACCAACTTCTTATGACAGCAAAACCAAATAAATAATAGTTTATCGAGTAGTCGGCAGTGCGAAAGGCAAAAAGTGGTTTCTCAATTATAACCTTAATGTTTCAAATTAAATTGGCTGTACGATGAGGCTTTAAGCTTCAATGGCCTTACCGAATTTATGGCAAAATTCATGATTACATATTTTTATAGAATTTTTAACACTACTCTGCGCTTATTTTTGGAAAAATTTTGCATTTCTGAAACACATTAATTCAGCCGCTCTAATTGCCACCAAATTATATACAAATTAAGTAATTGTTTTATCATTGAAAACTGAAAAAATTTAAAGTAAACATACAATATTTCCCACGCAAAATAACAAAAAATGTATTTTCAAGAATTAATTACACAGTTTGCAAAATTAGATCAAATAAACGTCGAATTTTACTGCGAAAGATATATATGTATATACATACATTAGCAGATAAGTACATAAAGTATATGCATATAGTATGCATGTGTTTAATTATCAAACAGTTTGGCGTTATTCCAAGTATAATTTTTTATTGCATATCGACACGATACTAATTTCCATGCATATTCATTTAATTAGTCATAAAGATATATATATTATTATGATAGCAAAACTTTGGGACTCTATGGGGGTCTGCTGTTCATTCATAACATTTTACAAGTAGTGTGCAATGAGGAAAGTGCATATTTTTAGAAAGGTGATTTTCAAATGTTTGGCAAATTTTGGACTTCTCAAGCATAGGAAAAATACTTTATGAAAAAATATTATTTTTGGAGTTTTGTTTTTTATTAAAAGAAACTTTTTAAATGAAAAACTATGTTTCAAAGAAATTATTTCTATCTTTCAGTCTCTTAATTTCAATTAAGAGTCGCAATCAATCAAAAGCTACAAATAATCAGTAGTCCCGCAGCAATTTAATTCTCACACCACACCATTTATCGGAATAACGACACTTTGACATGATGCCAACTGCATTTTATGCGTTATATAACTTACAACCATACTCACATAAAATAAAAACCATAATGACAGCGCCTAAACTGCAATTCTCAATCAGCAACTCAACCACTCAGTCAAAACATACGCTGATTGACAGTCTGTCATGCGGACTGGCGTAATGGTTAAAGTTGCTGTTGTTGTCGCTATTGATTTGTTAGTGCTGCTAATGCGGTCACAGGGGAAATCAGCAATTAGTCAAATACACAAATGAGGCTGCGTGCTCTTATTACACTGCTATGTTTCGATGTAAATCGGATGTCTGTTGGTGGGAAAATTACGAAAAAAAGAATAAAAATTGAAATTCGCGTCATTTTGAAAATTATGCCGTAGGAAATTGCATCACATGGATAGTTGTTGTACATATGGGAACTTAACATGTTACTGAATTTATACTATGTGGGAACTCAGTTGATAATTATAGAATAGTCTGGGTATTTTTGAGGTTACATTGATCTTCAAATGATCGTAAATAAAGTTTTATTTCGCAGTAAGAACTCAACTTTATAAACATCCTTACTTCTGAGAGAGAAGTTGTCAATTTAATTTCTCTCAGCGCGATGTATTTTAAATCGTTTGACCAAATTTTAACCGAGATCAATCTCAATAACAAATAGGAAATGCTACCACTTTTTGTGCTACTAATTCTTCCCGATATGTTTTGAGGAGTGTTTACTTCCATATAATAGAAATTCCCATAGTAATTTTCCATCCAACATAAATGTGTATCTATCAGAGAAAATCCTTCTTTTCAAAAAGCCGTACTGAAATGACTTATATAACGTACAATCGACTAAACTCTTCAAATACACAAGCCTGGAACACTTGTTTGGGAACAAACCCCGGTTTCAAGACTCTGTTTTGAAACAGTCGCAGCAAGAGAGATAAGAAACAAATATAGTGAATTATTCGAAAAGAGACAGAGAGAGAGAAATTATCGATTTATAACTATTTTTATCTCAAAGTCTATAACTCTGTAAATTTGAGGCATTTATAAAAGGTCCGAAAGGATTCGAAAGGAGTTCGTACCATTAATAATACTACACTCTATTTGATGAATGAGAATATTTCGAAAACTGTCTTATTGGCTTCAACCAATTTATCTCTTTATTTGAATATATCTGAAATCCTACCAAAATGTAAGCCTGTATATATAAGTATTTAACCGTACTTTTTAAAATTCATAACATTTGTTGTCTCAAGATATCGTTCACAAACTTGTAAAAACTTCGATATTTAATTCCAACATCAATATTACAACATGTGAAATAACTGCAACACAATGTTCTCCCATGTATGTTTATGTTAATAGAAGTATTTAATCATATTCATAATTATGAATAATTCTACAAGGCCTAAAAAAGCGCCCATAATACTACATTATCATAACAGCACCACGACCAACAACTGTGCGCCCGGCAATAATTGTACAACTTGGCCCGCTAATTTTCCCAACTTACAACTGTCTTTCCAGGAAATAAATATGCATTAAAAATTTCTTAAGCATACGTGTAATTTTTCCCATCCCCTCAACAAAGCCAAGCCAAACAACTAAATCATTGTATTGTTGTCTTTTGCGCGCTTTTCCCAAGACATTACCCAATCATTAGCTGAGCGCAGCAAAACAAAAAGAAAAAGTTAAGAAAAACAATAACAAAAAACATTACGAACTGCGTAACTTCATCAGCAATTCCAATTAGGAGGCCGAAACGGCAAAGCAATAAACGCCAGGTACGAGAGGCGCGTTGAAAAACATATATAATGGGTGGTCCATGCAGTGGTTTGCTTTTAGAAAGATCAAGTGGTTTATTATTGTGGTATTATTACTTATTCTTATTGAAAGAGCTTTTTAATCTTGGAAAACTAAATCATTTACGTGGCTTAATCGGATGCTTTTGTAATAACGTTATCCATTCACTAAGTTTTCAAAATCCTTCTGGCAGCTTTTGTTTTTTCAAGAACGACTCCTTGGAAGTCTTAAAGAACTGACTAATTGACTAAGTAGTTCACTTCTAAAGAAAAATCTAAAATCCAGAATTCAAGATTTAGAATTGGTGCGCTGGAGACTTGGTGCAAAGAGATTAGTTCAAACACATATCTTGGATATCCGGTTATGTCAGCGATTTAACTCACTTCGGCATGGGTATTAAATGCTGAGATTTTCAGCTCGTTCTAGAGTGATTCTCATACTCGAGACTAGTATATAATTTAGTTCATCGTCCTACCAGCTGACTAGCACTTCTTCAAACATCGATATGGTGAAAACCTTCGGCTAAAACTTGGATTTTTCGAAACATTTTCCAAAGTTATTGAGCCATGAGAGGACTCATTTCATTATACAAAGAGCTGGATCGTGCTCTTGCTATCAAAAATGTGTAGTTATAAGAAAAAATACATATGAACCACCCTATAAAAACTTTGTTTTCACATATGCACAGGCTTGCAATGCTCACAGTGGGTTGGGAAAACTTCAGTTTGCGCATGCGCAAAGCAATAAATCAAAATTGCAAAAATACAGTTGATGGTACAACAAAAAGCAACAAGTTTGTTGAAAGAACGGCACCAAAGTGGCAAGTAGTAACCGGTGAATTGCAAACGGCAAACTTGCGAATTAGCGAACTGTGTAGACTATGGCGCGGCGGCGACGCTAATGAAGATGAACGCGTTTGTAATGGCCAACGCAGCTATTAAATGGCTGTAAATATGAGCACATAAATGAATGAATGAATGAGCCCTCGCTGAATGAAATAATGAAAGGCCAGTCATAATTCAACTCCCACAATTATCCAAAGCACAGCACAGCGGTTGGTGGCAATGCGTGTGCGAAAGTGCAACTTGCAACATAAATGCTGGCCAAGTTGATTGCGTGCGCGCATTTCATTTCTTCTTTAAACTTTAATGATGATAATAATAATAATAATGAATAGGCGGTGAATTTTATTGAACTCATTTTATCTTTCTCTCTGTTTACAGGTGAAGCTGGTCGATGTGGAGAAGGTTGAATGGCTCAATAGGCGTTCGTATAGCGCTATCGGTTTGCTGTTGGGACGTGAGGGACGTATTTTATTGCGTTGCGATAATGGTTTGGAAGATTGGTTCGAGTTGCTGGAGGTGAGTGCATATTTATTCTTAAATTAAGCTTCGACATTCAGCGAAATCATTCAGATATCGAGGCTTAGCTTACGTACTCGTCAATCTATTTCTTATAATCGGTTCCCAGCTTTGGTGTCCCGAAGCTTTGTCTCTGCTATAAAATAATGGACCCATGCTTCGAAATTAGTTCAGAATAGTTCTGAAAACTCAGCTATTTATCCTCCAAGGTTACCTAACCCAACCTAACCATAAAGTATAGCCGAAAACTTGAAGGGAATATCCCCACAACTTTCTAAGGTCCAGTTTGAGTAAGCTCGACAGCAGTATCTACTTCTTTGACCTCAACCAGATCTTTGGAGACTACTGAGAGTTAGACTTAGACAACTGAGACTTGTACTTAACATGACTGCTACTCTCTCACACATCTCTTCGCAATTTATTAAACCAAAATCTTTTTTTCTATACATAGGAATGCACTCTCTTCTCGAAGCAGCGACGTCATGCACTCAAAATCGCACAGGGTCCACGTTCGCGCGCCTCACTCGCCGCACCGGTCTCACATGCCGCTTTGGAATCGCAACATTTCGGTTTGGGCAGCAGCTACTCAAGCGCTTTGGAGGACTGGCTCATGACAAATGGCAGCGGCATCGGTGGGCGTAATAAAATTGCTACTGGTTGTGGTTTTGGTAATAGTGGCACCAATCCGTTCCTCTTCTCCGATTCGGTGCCAGATTTGAGCGCCTTGAACAATGAACATCATCAACGCATCTCGGGTTATTCAACCAATCACTCTACACCACAAAAAATACCGTACTCACGTCAAAACGAGAATGGCAATCATAGTCGTTATTCGAATGGTTATGCCTCGCAAAATAATTCATTCACCAATTGTCCAGGCATTGGTGGACCGTTCGACTCGCCACGTCGCATATTCATCAATAAAGATTTCTCATCAAATCAAGTTGTTGATGAGGAGGCTGATGATGATGAGAAAGTCGAATTGCGTCGCCCACATGCCTACGGTCACGGTGGCAAGGCTAATAATGACAATGATTTGGAGAATGGCAATGTTGTGGATGGTGAATGGTTGTACCGCAAGCCGAGAGCACCAACCGATATGCGTCACTCTGGTATGTATGAAGCATGAACGGCATGTAGTGGAGGGAGTTTTATTAATTTCTTTTTTTTTCTTTCTTGTGCTCTCTCTCTCTTTTGCACTCTTACAGTTCAACCAATGCTGCCTACCAACAACAATTGCAACAATGCAAATAATTCTACTACGAAAATTCCCGTTACCGATTTGGATCATTCAGCACATGATAGCGGTCTCGATACACCACCGTCCACAAATCAACGTCCATCCAGTTATCGTGAGATCATCAGTCGTACACCCGTACGCGATGCAAACGAGAGCGTCGTCCGTTCATCACACGGTAATTTGCTTAATGGCAGTTTTCGCTCTAAGCAAATAACTCATCTAACAAATAATCTGAATCAAGTAAATGCTCTCCATAGCTCACATCTGAGCGTACAGGAACGCATTTTACAGATGCGCAACGAGGAGAATCGTTGGGGTTCATTGAAATCGGAAGCTAATCGTTATAGTCACAATGCACTGTATGATCAAAATAAGAATCCCTATCCGGAGAGCGCTAATCAATCGCCACAGCGTACACCATTTAAGAAACATTCACTCATCGGTTACGGTCGTTCAATTAGTCACGATACTAACGGCACAATGAACGGTAATTCACAGATGAAGGGCTCGTCCATATTGCGTGAACGTTTTCAGCATCCCGCTTTGGCGGCAATTAAAGCTTTTTACTGATAAATCAAATATTATGACGTACTATTATCGATTATTTTGTTTTTCTTATTACAATAACAACAATAATAATATTAATAATAATTACATCAATTATTACTGTGTATGTATGTAGTAGTTAGTAGGTATGCGTTCGTTGTAAAAATAGCTAAATACTCGTAGTGAAAGCTTAAATCTAATCTAATATTATATAATTATAAATGAATAAATATGAAATCGCACAGGGTGTTTATAATTTGCGTTTAGTAGAATTGCTGATTTAATATACGAGAAGTATTTTTCTGTGATAGTTGTCAGCGATATTGAAACGAAAATAACTTTTTTTAATTTTTACTTTTCTTTAAATGATAGAATGCCAAAAATTTAAAATAATTACAAACGCATCAACTTACGAATAAACTTGATATTAGAAATGAATAAAAATCAATCGAAGTATATTAGTTGTATAAAATAATAAAAATGTGACTTTTCATTTAAATTGGGAATTCTGTGGTGAGTATTAAAGGAACTGAATTTTATTAATAAACAAGTCGGGTGTAATCGAATATCTTTTAATCTCGTAATTTGTCGATGTAATTTTATTAAGTTAATACAATTTGACCCATATATTCGCCAAAAAGTCAAATAGAATAACGAAAATCCGCATATATAGTATATAGGCCGAGGTAATTTCTGAACTCATTTTCATCACCCAGGTACATTATATCTAAGACTATACGCACACTTAATTTGGCTAAGATATTTCACATATTAACCGATATAAGCGGAATAAAGCCGACCGTATTTTTTTTTAATCATATAATTAGGGGAATGGGAGGTAGGGGAAGTTATGACCCCGAAGAATAATATTCCCTATGAGTTACATTAAAATGTCTTACAGATTTACCGATATTTCCAAAATTCTTGGTAAAAAATTACCCTTAGGCACTGAGTTTTTCATATTCGATATATGAGGCCTTGAAATGAATTATAGTCCGAAATGAATAAAAATCAATCGAAGTATATTAGTTGTATAAAATAATAAAAATGTGACTTTTCATTTAAATTGGGAATTCTGTGGTGAGTATTAAAGGAACTGAATTTTATTAATAAACAAGTCGGGTGTAATCGAATATCTTTTAATCTCGTAATTTGTCGATGTAATTTTATTAAGTTAATACAATTTGACCCATATATTCGCCAAAAAGTCAAATAGAATAACGAAAATCCGCATATATAGTATATAGGCCGAGGTAATTTCTGAACTCATTTTCATCACCCAGGTACATTATATCTAAGACTATACGCACACTTAATTTGGCTAAGATATTTCACATATTAACCGATATAAGCGGAATAAAGCCGACCGTATTTTTTTTTAATCATATAATTAGGGGAATGGGAGGTAGGGGAAGTTATGACCCCGAAGAATAATATTCCCTATGAGTTACATTAAAATGTCTTACAGATTTACCGATATTTCCAAAATTCTTGGTAAAAAATTACCCTTAGGCACTGAGTTTTTCATATTCGATATATGAGGCCTTGAAATGAATTATAGTCCGATTTCGGAAATTTGTTCACAAGTGACCCCACAGCTCAAATACAGTACTTGTGTACAGTTTTATTCTGCTATCCTAATGTATATATTCGGTCCGTGTCATTAGGATGTCAATTAAATATTATCTTCCGAATTTCCGATCAATCGAGTAGTTTCTGAGTTTATACCGATTATCGAAATTATTATTTATAAATTCCGAAATTATGGAATTGCAAATGTGGTTAGAAATTGAATATTCCATTAAATATATAATAGTTTACTGCTAATATTTATTTGTATGAAATACGCATGAAAACATCGACAGTCTTTTCTGCAGAAAACTAATGATCCCAACCAATGGTTTTCAGTAGAGAAAGTTTTAAAGTCTCCCAACAAAAAACTTTTAGAATCATGAGATTCTAAATCCTTGTTGAAGAACACTTAACTTGTTCTGAAGATATATATTTTTGAGTATTATTAAGGAATATGTAGATAGTACACACATCTTGACATCATCTAGCAGAGTTGGTATTTTCTAGATTCTTCCTTTTCGAGCCTTTGGATTTTAGGAATGCTGGTTTTAACGAAGTAACTCCAAATAAACTGGAATAGGGTAAACACAAAATATCCCAATCTGCCATTAAAAATTCCGGAAAGTAGCCTTACCTATACAGCTTAGCAATGTTCCAAACATAAAAGGACCTCAGAGTATATATTTGATAACACAGCCAAACAAAAGAAATGTTTGTAATGACCTGGAGGTCTTACTAGGTGTGTCTTATGATTTTGGCGATTTCGAAAATTCATGGAATTCAATTGAAACTCGCTACTTTGGAGTTTTAGGGGTCGCTGATTACGAATCTGATGTTGATTAGGAACAAGTCAACATTTTATGTGCGTTCCGATTTTTACTTTGGATAAAAACATTGAACAAAGAGTTTGTGTGAGAAGTAGAAGTGAACAATTTGCCACGTTCAGGACGGCCTCTTCAACTGAAGAAAACGTCGACAAAATAAAAGAAATGGTGCTCGAAAATCGTCATTATAATTTGCGAGAGATAGACCAAATAATGGACATGTCTCATGAAAACGCTCGTCATATTTTGGTTGATGTTTTGCGTATGCGGAAAGTCGCAGCGCGATTGGTGCCAAAAAATCAATTTTCTTCAAAAAGTGAATCGCAGTAAGGTGGCTGAAGATATACTTGAACACGTAAATTCCGACCCAACGTTTATCGAAAGCATCATAACTGGTGACGAGACATGGGTTTTCGAGTACGACATGCAAACAAACTCTTTGTTCAATATTTTTTTCCATCAAATTTAAAATGAGATTTTCCGAGTACTTATTTGACAGAATATATATTAGGTATAATTAATAATTCCATGCTTCAAGTCAGGCAGACTTTAAAGTGCGGTTTCTCCAGTTTTCATTTTCACAAGCAAATGAATAGCAAAAAGTATATATGTCCGATCGAAAAAAACCAAAGTGATCTAGCTTCAGTATTAAATTATCTTCTATCTGAACTAAAAAAGTTGTATTAGTAAAATACAAAGTATTATTTAAACTACTTGTTTTGCAACTTAAAGTCAATTTTTTTTCTTAAAAAAGTGAATTTTTTTTTCCAACTTCGAAAAGTTTGGAATTTTATGACTTCTTCGGTATTTTTTTAGTTCATAAAGAAAAGAAACTTATAAAAATTAAAAAAAAAAATTGGTTCGACTGTTTCAGATGCATCGCACGGGATCCATCACCGGCACCGATTTACAAGTGCAGACTCCAGGCGCTCCAGAAAAATACTTACAACTTTGAAAAAATTTCAACATTATTTAATAATATGTGATGTGATTGGCGTTGCAACCGTTTAGCCGGTTATAGCCGAATCGACGACAGTGCGCCACCTCTCTCTCTCCTTCGCAGTTCGGCGCCAGTTGGAGATCCCAAGTTTAACCAGGTCGCTCTCCACCTGGTCCGTCCAACGGAGTGGAGGCCTTCCCCTTCCTCGGCTTCCTCCGGCGGGTACTGCATCGAACACTTTCAGGGCTGGAGTGTTTTCGTCCATTCGGACAACATGACCTAGCCAGCGTAGCCGCTGTCTTTTTATTCGCTGAACTATGTCAATGTCGTCGTATAACTCGTACAGCTCATCGTTCCATCGTCTGCGGTATTCGCCGTTGCCAATGTTCTGAGGACCATAAATCTTGCGCAAAATTTTCCTCTCGAAAACTCCTAGTGTCGTCTCATCTGATGTTGACATCGTCCAAGCTTCTGCACCGTAAAGCAGGACGGGAATGATAAGCGACTTGTAGAGCTTGATTTTGGTTCGTCGAGAGAGGACTTTACTGTTCCATTGCCTACTCAGTCCAAAGTAGCACCTGTTGGCAAGAGTTATTCTGCGCTGGATTTCGAGGCTGACATTGTTCGTGTTGTTGATGCTGGTTCCCAGGTATACGAAATTATCTACGACCTCGAAGTTATGACTGTCAACAGTGACGTGGGAGCCAAGACGCGAATGCGCCGACTGTTTGTTTGATGACAGGAGATATTTCGTCTTGTCCTCATTCACCTCCAGACCCATTCGCTTCGCCTCCTTATCCATGCGGGAAAAAGCAGAACAAACGGCGCGGTTGTTGCTTCCGATGATATCAATATCATCGGCGTACGCCAGGAGCTGTACACTCTTGTAGAAGATTGTACCTTCTCGGTTTAGCTCTGCAGCTCTTATAATTTTTTCCAGCATCAGGTTAAAGAAGTCGCTCGATAGTGAGTCACCTTGTCTGAAACCTCGTTTGGTATCGAACGGCTCGGAGAGGTCCTTCCCAATCATGACGGAGCTTTTGGTGTTGCTCAGCGTCAATTTACACAGCCGTATTAGTTTTGCGGGGATACCAAATTCAGACATCGCGGCGTAAAGGCAGCTCCTTTTCGTGCTGTCGAAAGCAGCTTTAAAATCGACAAAAAGGTGGTGTGTGTCGATCCTCTTTTCACGGGTCTTCTCCAAAATTTGGCGCATGGTGAATATCTGGTCAGTTGTCGATTTTCCAGGTCTAAAGCCACACTGATAAGGTCCAATCAGTTTGTTGACGGTGGGCTTTAGTCTTTCACACAGTACGCTCGATAGAACCTTGTATGCGATATTTAGGAGGCTGATCCCACGGTAATTGGCGCAGATTGTGGGATCTCCCTTTTTATGGATTGGGCAGAGCACACTGAGATTCCAATCGTCAGGCATGCTTTCTTCCGACCATATTCTGCAAAGAAGCTGGTGCATGCACCTTATCAGTTCTTCGCCGCCGTATTTGAATAGTTCTGCCGGTAATCTATCGGCCCCCGCTGCTTTGTTGTTCTTCAAGCGGGTAATTGTTATTCGAATTTCTTCATGGTCGGGTAATGGAACATCTGTTCCATCGTCATCGATTGGGGGATCGGGTTCGCCATCTCCTGGTGTTGTACTCTCACTGCCATTCAACAGGTCGGAGAAGTGTTCCCTCCATAATCCCAGTATGCCCTGGACATCGGTTACCAGATTACCACCTTGGTCTCTACATGAGGATGCTCCGGTCTTGAAACCTTCGTTAAGTCGCTTCATTTTTTCATAAAATTTTCGAGCATTCCCTCTGTCTGCCAGCTTCTCAAGCTCTTCGTACTCACGCATTTTTTAACCTTAAATATAGTACACTATCGTCTTAAAATTCCGTTTACCGAAATCATTTCATTCTCTTAAAAAAAAAAAATTGCTAAAAACGTTTTTTTTCTGCTTCTCAAGCAGACTACTGCCTTAATGAGGAACGCTTCTGGCAACAAATCGTTAAATTGAAGGGAGCGATTGCCAATATCCCGGTATCAAAAGTTGACTTGATTCATCCTTGGCAGCCAAACAGGGAGATTATTTCGAGTATTACTATTGTACATGTTTTTTTAAACGAAAGAAAAACGGTTGAAAAATCCGCACTAATTTATTCATAGCTTTTCTAAAACATTCATTCTTTTACAAAAAAAAAAAAAAAAAATAAAACCAAAAGTTCATATGTTTCTCAAACCCCAAAAGCAATTCTCTTATTTAAAACTAAATATTTTCTAGTATTTAAAATTTCCCGACACAAATAGTAAATGTCTTTCCAAATCGAGGTAGAAAATTGAAAAAAGATGAGGTGTCTGAAAATTCCACACACGACTGCGGCGCAGCCATCTTCGCACGGCTAACAATCGTATCATCATCAATAACCAGTGTTAAATGGATTGCTGACTGCAGCAAAGCGCAATGGATAGGTGTTTATCAAGATGGAAGGTGTTGTCGAGAAACAGCCAGCAGCTCTATATTTATGTGTGCTCATGTATGTAAGTAGATGCATGATAATGCCTTCGGCAAAATGTACAGCATCTTCCACAACTCGACAGGCCATTTTGTAAGCTGCAGCAGTGGTATGATCAGCATTCAAGCGTAAGTAAGCGATTCCACTCGTTGTTAGACGCATGCAAATACTGCATTTCACTACAACAAAAACAGGAAACATATCTAGTAGTCTGAAAGCTTACAGCTGCTGTTGACTAGGAATTTTTACATGCACTGGTGTTGAAGGTAGACAAATATGAAAATAAAGCACATGAAACATACCCAGCTAAGCCGGCCCAAATGCAATTGTGCACGTTGCTGGTGATGGGGTAGTACAAGCACCTGATAACATACACAGTTACTTATGTAATACTGCATGACTGCGCATTTTGCACGTAGAAATTTGATTGAATTTTCTCGATATAAAAAAATGAATTTCTAAAAAAATCAAATTTTTATTTTTCATTTTGAATATTGAAGAGTACACTCAACAGTCTACAAAACGCATACAACAACACATACATTCCATAATATACACACCCGCAACAAATGTATAAAATTGTTGTTGATGTAAAATTTTCGCAAAACTTTCAAAGTCACTTCAGCAAACAGCTTTTATTTTTTGTCATACTCGCAAGTTTGCGTAAGCCTTCGCTCATTTAGCCGCGCTGTAATAGCTTTATTTAGTATTTTCGTCACGTTCAGCCACTTGAGCGTCAACATGATGACACCTCGCAGCACGCGGCATCGGCGTACAAGTTTTGATCTAAACATGCTGCCTAGATTACAGCGAGGCGTTTATATTTTTGCTCAGCGTTTTCTAAATCATATTGTTTGGCTGGAAATTGATTCAATTTATTTATTTTTCAGCGTACTATGCTAAGTAGCATCTGATTTTCTGAAACCATGTTTTCAATTATTTTTCTAGCTGTGAAGATCAAATTTAAATTTTGATTCTCTACAGAAACACCTATAAACCGGGAAAGTCCTTTGTAATATTTCAATTATCCCGGTCAACAACTAAGGACGGACACATATGAACATAGTCTACCGGCCATCAAAATATCACCCGATCGAACTTACAGTGAAACCAGGCCAGAGCGATTGATGACTTTGATCTCTTGATGGCGGCCGTCAGAAATTGGCTTTACAAGTTTGATTGAATATCAGGTTTCAATGAGTAGCGATCAGATACTCCGAAAACAGCTATCAGGAAAGTCGACGAGAAAAAGTCCACCTTCTTGCAGTGTCAAGATTGAAGTTGCACGAGATAACTGAGACAGAAAGAATATCATAAGGCCGCGTTCGTCATATCGTACCGATGATAATACAACTACAAGCAACCGCGAAGCCATTTCGAGTTCTTGAGCCGTTTCGTGACCCTCGACGTCACATCGAAGTACACATCGGAGATTAAAGAGCAGCTGAAACAGTAGAAGACTGTCTCATCGGTCGGAGATGTGAGGACGTCCGATTCGAACTACAAGCAACCGTTAAGCCATTTCGAGTTCTGGAACCATTTCGTTTTCGATATGGACCCACTAGTACACAACGGTGACTAAGGAGCAGCCGAAGCTGTTGAAGACTGTCTCCTCGGTCGCCAAGGTGAGGACGCCCACTCTCTGGGATTAACAAGGTAAGTTCTACTGCTGTAACCCGAATTTTAGGAAAACAAGACACCGAATGAGACGAATCTCTACGGCCAAATTAGTCAAATTAAGCATAATTTCTTTTTTCCACCGTATACTCCAAATCTCGCTCCAGAAAGCCGTGTGTGACTCCTTCGGACGAATTTTAAGTGACGAGATCAAAAAAAAATCTTTAGTGTGCTACAAATTCAAACATATACTCGTCCAAGCAGTTTATGAATTAGCATGTCGCCTCAAAATGTTTTTTTTTAATATTAACTCACATACAATTTGGAAATAAAATGGTTTTTTGAAAGGATTTCTATGTATGAAAGAATTTCTCAGAAGAACAAAAAAACATGAACATTTATGAAATGTTTTTGACAGTCTTGGCACACCAGGGACATATTAAGGGTTGGAAAAACCGAATAAGTTAATGATGAAAAATCAAAAGAATATTAGAGAAACTGTGAAGGCTTTCACCATATCTTATGAATGGATACCAAGCAGAGAGCAACTTCGGGTATGTTCGAGTGTGTTCAATCACACTAGCTTAAATTCGGTACGAGTGTGTCGTAACACTCTTCAAACACGTGTTCGATCGAGTTTGGAACCCGAAGCGAAAATAACGCAAACGAACAATCACCACGGTCCTATCTTCGAGTGCAAGCAGCAAACTCGGATTTTATGTATATTATATTTTCGGGTGTGTCGTGCACGTGTTGATTGTGATCGACACACTCGAGTGGCACTCGAAGACCAAAAAATAATAGATAAACATACGTACACACATATCTGTCTTAGCTTTTTTGGTTGAACAATTTGAATATTAGACGTACATAGTACATATTATAAAAGAATAATTCAATTTAAGAATAGAATTCACTCAAAACTTATTTTATTTATTAATTCATAAATCATAAATAAAAAACATTTCATTGCACTTAAATATTTTAATTTTTTTTAAATCACAAATTTCAGGTGTAGACCAGATAAGGTGTTTGTGCCATTGGAAATGTTCTCACAACCCGAATTTTCTATCGTTGTCATTATGAATTATAAAAAGTGAACAAAACAAACAAAACCAATAATCGTTGACAATCACTACGCAATAATAGCATGACTGCCAATTACATACATACATATTCTGAAATTTTGTGCACACTCGTGTGTGACTCGATCACATTCAATACGATCGGGTTAGAGTTCCAGCTCGTTCACAAACGAGTGTCAACTCGGCACTCTCTTAAAATAAGCATATATGCTTGTGGTTCGAGTGTCGCGAAAGGCTCGTTCGTTTTGAACATGTCTCCAAGCGATCAATACGTGTATTCATACCGAAAAGTTTGATCAAACAAAATCAGAGTGGACATTCGAGTGTGCACGAAAATGATATACCTGTTGCAGCTCTCTGATACCAAGCATCATAAATTCAACAATTTTTTTCTATTCAAGAATGTGTTGTGTTCCTTGTAATAATATATTTCGATATATACATATATATATATACTCTTAAACATACTAATTTTAATAAATGTTTCTATAGAAAGAGGATAAGAAATTAGCACCCAAATCAATATGACATTTCGAACTAAACACACATCAAATTTATTCGAATTAGATTCTTCGATAGAACATGCATACCAAAACGAAAATCATCCGCAGCTTCTCTCTTTTCTTTCCTTTGCATTTGAATTGGTATTTACACCTGCAAATGTTCAATTCCTTGATGTCACAAATGCTTTTGCCGCATTTTACCATTGGGATTCACACGTTGAAATGTCTTTCACTACAACAACTACAAAACACACTACATTAGTATGTAGGCAAACTGCAGCACGCCAAGCATGAAAGGCCTTTTAAGATATTGAACTCATCACAGCTATTGTCCAATATACACAATGACAGATTAGGTGAACAGCATTTGGTGGTCGAAATGATAAGCAGACGAGCATTTACCCACATGTGAGTATACATTTGCACTTATGAGTGCAGACGGTTAGACAGCCTTCATGTCGTATGAGCAACAATAGACCATTAAGTGACAGATAGTGCTGCAGACTTGCCATTACATTTCGTAAGCCTCTATCTTCGCGTTAGTTATCTATGTGAACTAGTGCCCTTTGGGGAAAATAAAGTAAATATATTTAGGTGCATTGTTAACGGTTGGCAAAGGAAATAAATTGTAGAGATAGTATGAGTGCTCTATGAGTAGTTTTGTGTATTGTAATCAGTTATTTATTTTGACTTTATGTAATGTAGATAAATAAAATAAATATTTTTTTTTGGTAAGTGTGTTGGCCTGCAAGTATATCGGCAGCTATATTAAATAACAGTTTGAGTTAAGCTAAAATAAGGAAGTGGGCCATTTATTACTTAAGACATTTGAAAAGCATTTTCATTTATAGATGAATACAAGTATACTTATATGGAAGCTTGCAGCTCGCTTACTGACAAATGGATGATCATACGAGCTTTTATCATCCTCTTTTTTATACAACACTCGAAGTCTTGTTATTTTTTACTGATGTAGACCCACACATAGTAAAAAGATAGAAGCAGACCCCGAGGAGTTTGTACTGAGTGTTAGGAGTAGCTTCTATCTATATATATAAAATTAAGTGGCAAAACTTCCTGATGATGATATTTTTAGTTTCACAAGTCTTGTCATAAGTTGTAAATAAAATTTTTAAATAAGGAAAATCCGTCTGCCAAGATTTCTTTCGAGTCTTTCTGGAAACGACTACTTGTACTCTCCAACGCCAGAAAAAAATACGAAAGCATTCTTGTTGTGCAGTTTGAAATATTTACTATTATTTAAAAAAATAAACGAATTTCTTTATCATGAGATGACTCGAAGAAGTGTATTTTTACTAATAGACAGCCCTATGAAATGAACAGTAATATGGCGTAGGTAACAAGCATTCGCGTTGGTTCGCGGAAAAGAGAGAAAGACGGAGGGAAAGATAATGAGAGTAGGAGTAAGAGAATGAGAAGGGGAAAGACATACTAGAAAGTGTTTGTTGCCTTTTCGCACAGACCAATTAATTGATACATTAAGACTTTAATTGAGAAACTAGTTTTTGCACTTCGTACTGCCGGCAACTCAATAAACGATCAGCTATTATACATTTTTATTTCTGCTTTTCATAAGAAGTTTATTAATAACCACAACAATTATTTCCAGCAGCGACATCTACCATCGAGAAGCTTTATTGCTATTTTATCAAATAATATGGCGTGGACAATAACTCGTTCCATTTCATATTCAACTCGATTTGCATTCGATTTAAAATTAATTTAGATTTTTATTTTGTATGGTATGTCGATCTAAATAAGCGCTTTAATCGAGCTAAGGCCGGTTAATTGATCAATTAACTCCTATGTGAAAAGGCTATTATCGTGTTTATTTGTTTCCAATTACCATAGAACAGGGTTGCTATAGAACCATAAAATATTACCGAATCAGTTTTATGAAATACTAGAGTCTTATTCGAGTATAAAACTTACTGGTACTTAAGAGTCTTTGAAGACGTATTCCTAAGCTTCAAAGTAGCATTAACTTAATGGAAATTTGTAACTAGTTAAACCTCAAGAACTGTACTTTTTACAATAAAGTCCCCATGGTTAAAGTAGAGTTCAGATCTTTAAATTCAATATACAGATCAGGTACATTCCCGAGCAACTCAATGGCTAATACTTACTAGCCCTAGCTTCATAAATAGGCTCTCTCATGGCTTGTCAAACAAGAATACAGATGTAAAGCGACCAAAATTTAATTACTTTTTTTGCAAATTTAATAGAACTAAACTTTTATCTATTTCACTTTTTCACTTCCTACATTTATAACTGTCTTCAAGTTTCAGTTTACGTTCCCTTATTTATTTTCCTTATGTACTAATATTTCATTATTTTGTCCGCTTAAATCATCACAAGAAGTCTAATTTTAATTTATTATTTTTATATAAGTACATAAATCCGCAAAAAACCTTGTTTGCCCTAAAATACACCACAAATATTTAATAAAAAACTCCATTGGCCTATATATTACTCACTCAAGTCGGGCACAGTCACGCTTAAGAAATGCGCGCCAGCAAACTTTTCACATAAATCTCTTCACGCTATTAATCAGCAGACAGGCGAGGGCACAAAAATCACTGTTCAACGCCTAAAGACAAGACAATCAATCGATAACAAGCGTTACGTCAGCCATCGGGGTCGGGGCAACAGCCATCCGCATACATAAATAAATACAATTTTCAGTTAAGCGACCCTTTGTGGTACATAAAAAATCCTTCAAAATGGCAAACAAGAAAAAAGCAAAAAAAGAAATGCCAAAAATCAGCACTTGCTTTGCACTTTCCACTTATCTTCGAGCGAAAATCTCTAGGCATAATTTTTAAGGCACGGCGAAGTGCGGCAAAGTGTTGGAGAAGGTGATGAACTCATCGATGAAAGCTGGTAATAAATTGTTTTGAGAAAGCAAAAAACACTCAGCCTTGGGTAAAACACCCAAGCAACCAGCTGGTTTTTGGTGTTGTCGTGGAATAATGAACAAGTTTAATATGGTAAAACAAAGTTTGCGCAGTGGGTGGTGGGAACTGTTTTAGGTTGTTCCAAATTAACTGTAGGCAAATATGGGAGCTTTAAATTGGGCGAAACACAAAAAATTAAAACGGAAGTTGAAATGAAAGCAAAGAAAAAAAATTAAGACAAATAAGAAGGTCAACGATGCGATAGTTAGCTTCGGACGTTTAGGAATCTTTACAGTGAATCGACATCAGTCTCAAGCATTTGGAAAATGTAGGACCTTTAAATACTTTTAAGTAGGAAATATTAATAAAGGGTGGTCCCATTCGAGATTCCCTACTAGAAAATTCAAATTTTATGAGGAACGCTTATTATCATTCGAAATAACATTCTTCTGCATTTATTTCTTTAAGATTATCTCTTTCAATTGTTGGACGCGGCTACGTCTTAGATGGTCCATCCGTAAATCCAATTTTCGATGACTCATTCGAGCATTTCGACGCGTGCGTGATGTTTTCAAGGCCTGATTTGAAGCGGGATTGTGCTCATGTACTTCAAACTTTACATATTCCGAAAGAATAGGAAAAAAGTCTAACGATGTAATATCACACGATCTTTGTGGCCAATCGAGCGGCCCTAAACGAGAAATTATCTGCTCACCGAAGTGTTTCCTCAATAAATCCATGGATTGATGCGATGGGGCCTTGATCAAATAATTGGTTATCATGGCGTGATAACGGTCGCCAATAATTTATTATTCATTAAAAAGGACTTCAAACGTCGACTGTTTATTGGGGTCTGGAACGATGTTCTTATAAGCTGTTCAAGCCATTCAGTTCCCTTGAAAGTTGCGGTTATCTAAGGTCTTGGAACAACGAAAATACGGATACAGGTTTGAGTTGTAAAGAAAGAATTAGGGCAGGGCACTTACCCATAAAATCTGACCATCAGAAATATTGTGAGACCGAATCGGTGAGATAATCAAAAGTTACAGCAGTTCTTCCGTGCGTGCTTAGCTTCCACCAATTGAGACGAGATATTTTCAAAGGTATCTAATGATCTAATTAAAAAAAAAATCATTATGTCCCAATGAGTCCCAATTTAATAGAAATAATAGCTTCAAAGTAGCCAGTTGCAGTCAGGCTTCCTTATAGGATACTAAGAATCGAATATTAGTTCACTTGTAAAGGTAAGAATGCTATTGCTGGATATACTAGAGAGTGGTCAGGAAAAGACATTATGCATATATACAGGTGCTCCGATACCAGACCAAGTTTTTCTTTACCACAGACCCAAGGAGTTCTGCGCCAGTAGGAATGTTCCTATCCGACTATGGGTGACAAACCAATCAGTCTTGCATCCATATTTTTTTCATTTCTGTCAACCTGTGTCAAGAAAATAACGAGCTCTGGATGAAAAAATTAAATGATGTATAATGATGAAGTGCTCCTTTATTAAGTGAACGATTTTAGTCACTCTTGGCATCTTCATCAACGCCATGTTGAAAGATCAATTATTTCCATAATCAAGCTCCCCTCAATCCAACTTTTTTGTTAACAACTGAAAAAGGAATAGGGTTAGCTCCCTGCGCACATAATTATATTCATACCATCCGCTTACTTTAAAAAATCGCTTGCTGCCAGCACTACTTGTTGCTAAATAGACGCTGTCAATCACAAGCTTTAGTAGACTCTTAAGTTGCAACTCTTTCTGCAGTTACCCAAGTCTCCACTTATTTGAATTAAATTCACTTATGCAAAATGCATAAACCAAAGTGTTTTCTCAACTATTCAAAACACTTAACACTTAAGAGGAGTAGCGCGTACCAAAAATGTTGTGTATACGCACTGGCATACCAAACACCTTAATATTAGTTGCCTTGCAGCTGCTGTCGATTTAAAATTTCCAACAACAAAAATGAAAGCAAAGTAAATAGTAAAATAAACAAGAATACAACATAGATAAAGATTTGTAAATTATAAGGATCGCCGACTCAAAACTAAAGCAAAAGGTGACGCTTCACGCTTAAGTGAAATAAGGATTTTCACAAGCAAGTAAGAAATAATACAAAGCAACAGTTATATATAGCGGAGGAAAGCAACTAAATTGCTTGTAGAGCAGCAGCATAGCATAAAGTGTTTAAATATTTGTGTATATGTGTGTGTCTTACAAGTTAACGGGTATTAACACAAATACAACGTGTTGGCAATTAGCAAAGAAAATTGTAACAGACAATTTTCACTGCAAGCAAGCGGAAGCATCATTACACCCGTCGCTGGCAGGTGTCATAGGTTAGCACAGGTGTCTTATACTTTCTACTGGCATAGACGCTCCGTTGCAGATAAGCTGTTGTAACAAGCATGTATTTACTTGTAATTTTAGTCTTCGGTGGAATGCTACAATTGCTTTGGTATGTAACAAGAAACCGTTGCGGAAGCAAGCAGACAATAAACAAAGCAGACATTTTACGCTGCTAATTAGCTGTTGTGGAAACTGAGAAAATTATATTTAATTGCTAGAAGAGGATGGCAGAATTTTTTAGTTATTGGTGAGGTAATTGAGGTGGAAGGAGATTTAAGAATGGTTTTACATGACTAAAATTGTAGAGAACCAAGCGGAAAAGAATATGTGGGTAGCTCTTTTCCTTGCTTTATTCTTGTGATAATTATAGCTTCAGTATCAACTTCGCTGAACATTTTTTGTCCCTTTTTGTTTTTATCAACACTACAAAAAATAGATCTTTAAAAATCTCTGAACAATATGGCTTCTTCAATCAGGCTTCTTCTAGTTGTAGTTCTTAACTACAAATATATAGGAAAGTTAGAGAGCTGAAAAATTGTTCGAGGAAGAAACTTGTTGAACAAACTATAACCAGACCAATTTGACTCAAGCAATAGAATGGAAGCACAGAGATCAGAGAACAGGTTAGAAACAATATAAAGGGGTTTTCAATAAGAGCGCTACAAAAGTTTTTTTTTTTTTTTATAAAACAAAAACGGTTTGGGATATCAATGAAATTATTTATTCCTGTGAAAGTACATTCGATGCCATTATGTATGGAACTCGATTTCGTTTGCTTGTTCACCACGGGCACGCTTGAAGAAGTCCACTGAGCCCAATTTTCGACGGTACGGTACATAAATCGGTACTAAGTTCATCGATCGTCGTTGGCATAGACCCTAGACTTGACCTAGCCCCACAGGAAATGTCTACCGGCGTCGAATCGCACGACTGGGGCGGCCAATGGACTGGGCCATTTTGTGAGATAACACGTTCACCAAACTTTGTTTTCGAAAATCGATTATGAGATTCGCTGTGTAGCATGTGATGCCGTCCTGTTGGAACCACATATTGTCCAAGTCCATATCATTCACTTCGGACTCACCAAAAATATTCGGGTATCATTGAGCGGTAGCGATTCCCCTTCACAGTAACGTGCCGGTCTTGATCATCACGGAAGAAGTACGATCCAATGGCACCGCCGGCCCATAAACCCCACCAAACCGTAATTTTTTCGGAATACAGTGGTGACTCATAGAGTACATGTGGATTGTTGCCTGACCAATAACGCATATTTTGCCTACTGACGAAGCCATTCAGCCAGAAATGAGCCTCATCGCTGTAAACGATTTTTCAATAAAAATCCGGATCATTTTCAAGTTATTGCTCAGCCCAATTCAGGAACATGGGATGATTCTGGTGGTCAAGCGACTTCAGTTCTTACAACAAATTGAGCTTTTAAGGATGTAGGCCAAGATCTTTTCTTCTTCCTCAATTGATGCGACTGAGGAACCAATATTCTTAATACGGGCACTACTTTATCTCACTGGCACGGGAACATTTTGCATGTGCTTGTGATCGTTATATATCTTTCCATGATGACATGGCAACCTTACTGAAGAGAAATGACAAAATAGGATTCCTTTGCTGTCCCTATAGGTATACTTTTATGACGTGGCTATTGAAAACCTCTTTATAAACCAATCAACTTCTCTGCCTAGTTCTACTTATAGTCCTTGACTATAAATATATAAGAGATAGTGAAAGAGCTAAAGAAACTTGTCTGACCTGAAGAAGATGAGTACATATGGAGCTACGATAAACATCTTTGAAGAAATACTGTAGACAATTCATTTAAATTTTGGACTCTGGTAAAAATGAGATAGGTCATCCATTAGTTGATTGAACGAAAATACTAAATTATTTGTACTTACCGACCGAACAGCAGCGATGATGGATCAGATTTTATGGAAATGCATCAAAATCGCGCTAATTAAATTCGAATGCTAGTATTTTAATAGCACAGTAATTAAATTGAAAGTACTACAATTCATTATAATATTTTATTTTTGTTTTAATTTAATTTACACGCTTGATGCTCCTTTACAATTTTTCAGACTTTTCAAGCCTTACATATAAGCTGCATAAAGCTAATAAGAGTACAAAAAAATGCATAATGCATTCAAAATTAAATTTCAGAATATTACAATTGCAATGCTCAAAAATAAAAGCAAAGCATTGCAGACTCCTTTCTACCAAACTTATGTTCACTACACTTTGTAGCAAATGCTTTTCTTCTACAACTGAAATGATGGTGTCGCTTATCCGACATGACGCACGATAGTAAAGCAGTAAGGAAGCTGCTGTTATTACCTACTTCCTCCAATGTCTTCCCGTGTTTTTGCAGTGCTGAAGCCTTACTTTGTTGCTATTATTGTCTGAGTTTATGGCAATATGATTGTTTCACTTTCTTAACAAACGTGTTTCGCGTTCGCTGGCGAGAGCGCCAGTCTCCGTTTCCAGTTCCAGTGGTGAAATGCTCTATAGTAGTTGTTGCTTTTTGCAACTTACTGTTTATAAATTTATATATAAATATACACATAGATATATATTCTCACAAGTTTTAGTCTTCCATTATTTCTTTGTATTCCTTTATTCTCCTTCATCTCGTTTGCCTTATCCTTTCGTGTCGCCCCGACAAGCGTTTAACGATTATTGTTCAAATTGGCTTATTTAAAGTGAAAATGGCGAAGCGCTTATGTATTATTTGATTTTAAGTGACAATTTGAAAAGGAAAGCAAACAGCAAAGGGGCAAAAGTTCAAAGCACTTGTGTTGTGAAAGCTTTGAAAATGTTTTGGAGTGTGCCCACCTTTTCGCTGAGTTTGAATGAGACTGAGATATACACAAAAGAAGAACGTAGATTATGTAGAAGAATAGTTATAATTAACAGCAAATTATTATTATTTTAATTACTAAGTAGAATGCATTTGAAAGGAGCGGACTTATTGTTTAAATAATAAAATATTATTATAAATACATTTTTGTGTTGCTTTTTATTAGATACTACGGAATTTCAGCTTATCAGACTTGCCAAAGTGTTAAAAATGTTCGTCTTCACAATGTCCAAAATGAACTGTCTGATATAGCCTGTTATTATAGTTTGACAAGTCTGTATGTGGTATCCTTTAGAATAGAAAGGGCATAAACACCGTATTTCTCCTCTTATATCCATAGTTAAAGTTTCAAATTCGTCTAAAATCGGCTTCAATATGCGCTTATGACAAAGTTGTTTTGATAGTGCGGATTTCTCCTTCGATCAACTGGTATTATATAATAGGGTGTTTCTGGATTCTCCTTCCAACAAAAGTATCATTTTTATGATTTATGACGCCAAACAACTTAATTTTGTTCCTGATAATCGAATGCCGAAAATAGGCTTCATTAAGAAAAATTTAAATTCATCTTCGACTTCATCCAAATTATTTGAAAGAACTTCTTGTTACCATCTTGAAGTCTTGAAGGTAGTCAAAACAAGTAAGGAAGGGCTAAGATCGGGTGTAACCGAACATTTTATACTCTCGCAATTTATTGATGTAATTTTATAAAGAAAACACAATTCGACCCATATATTTGGTATAAAGTTCAATAGAATAACGAAAATTATCATAAATAGTATATGGGGACTGAGGTAAACCGATTTCACTCGTTTTCACCACCATGATACAATATATCGAAGACTATACGCTCACTTAATTTAATATTACTTATAATTATGTATATGGGGTCTGGGGGAAGTTATGACCCGATTTTTACCATTTCAGGTACAGAGAGAAAAAAATTCAGAGGGAATGAATTACATTAAAATATCTGGGGGGTTTACCTATATTTTCGGTGAAAAATTAACCTTATTCACTGAGTTCTTCATGTTCGATATCAGGGGCCTTGAAAAGTCATGGTCCGATTTTGACAATTTTTCCATAAGTGATGTCACAGCTCAAATACAGTATTTGTGTAAAGTTTTATTTCGCTATCCTCATTGGTTGCTTATGTATATCTTATAAAGTGAACGAATCAGATGGAATTCAAAATTGAGTTATATGGGAAGTAGACGTAGTTGTGAACCGATTTCGCCCATATTCCACCCGTGTCATCAAGGTGTCAAGAAAGTGTTATATACCGAATTTCATTGAAATCGGTCGAATAGTTCTTGAGATATGGTTTTTGACCCATAAGTGGGCGACGCCACACCCATTTTCCATTTTGTAAAAAAATCTCAGTGCAGCTTCCTTCTGCCATTTCTTATGTAAAATTTGGTGTTTCTGACGTTTTTCGTTAGGGAGTTAACCCACTTTTAGTAATTTTCAACCTAACCTTTGTATGGGAGGTGGGCGTGGTTATTATCCGATTTCTTTTTGGACTGTATAAGGAAATGGCTAAAAGAAACGGCTGCAGAAAGTTTGGCTTTAATAGCTTTATTGGTTTGCGAGTTACATACAAAAAACCTATTTGGGGGCGGGGTTACGCCCAGTTTTCCAAAAAAATTACATCCAAATGTGCCCCTCCCTAATGGGATCCTATGTTCCAAATTTCATTAAAATTCAACTTTATTTATGGCTTAGTTATGACACTGTATAGGTTTTCGGTTTCCTCCATTTTGTGGGCGTGGCAGTGGACCGATTTTGCCCATTTTCGAAAGCAATCTATGTTCCAAGTTACATTAAGATATCTTAATTTTTACTCAAGTTATCGCTTGCACGGACAGACGGACAGACGGACGGACAGACATCCGGATTTCAAATCCACTCGTCATCCTGATCATTTATGTATATATAACCCCATATCTAACTCTTATATTTCTTGGTGACACAAACAACCGTTATGTGAACAAAACTATTATACTCTGTGCAACAGGTTGCGAGAGTATAAAAATAATCAGTTTTTAAGAATTCACTGATGATATAGTACTTAATATGGAGACCTCTTTTCACCAATTTTCAACTCTCGTACCTATTCAATGAAATTTTAGAAAAATTAAAATAAATTTGGATAGACAAGTTAAATATGTGTAATTAAAATTTTAGAAAATTTTAGTATATTAAACATTTAATTGTTTACATAATTTCAAAATTACTCCGTGTTTGCATACTTGAAAAAGAAGATAGATAAATAAGAATTTCGAAATATTTAGCAAAAAACCGAGAGTTTTACGTCATTAATAGGCTAGACAGACGGCAGAGTTAACCCCAATTACCTACTTTTAATCAGTTCCAAATTTGTAGGTGACAGACGGCAGCAAAGCGAGTTATAAACTCCCATTAACTGCTGCTTGGCATTAAAATTAAAATTGGATAGAAAGCAAGTATTGTGGTTGTCTGTCCGTCCGTGCAAGCTGTAACTTGAGTAAAAATGGAGATATCTTAATGAAACTTGGAACACGTATTCCTTGGCACCATAAGAAGGTTAAGTTCGAAAATGGGCGTAATCGGACCACTGCCACGCCCACAAAATGGCGAAAACCGAAAACACTTAAAGTGCCATAACTAAGCTATAAATAAAGCTATTGAAATAAAATTTGGTATGAAGGATCGCACTAGGAAGGGGCATATGTGGATGTAATTTTTTTGAGGAAGTGGGCGTGGCCCGGCCCCTACTAAGTTTTTTGTACATACCTCGCAAACTACTAAAGCTATACAAAGGAAACTTTCTGGAGTCATTTACTTTAGGTACTAACTTATACAGTCCAAAAATGGAGAAAATCGGATTATAATCACGCCTACCTCCCATACAAAGGTTAGGTTGAAAATGACTAAAAGTGCGTTGACTCACTAACGAGAAACGTCAGCAACACCAAATTTTACATAAGAAATGGCAGAAGGAAGCTGCACTGAGATTTTTTTACAAAATGGAAAATGGGTGTGGCGTCGCCCACTTATGGGTCAAAAACCATATCTCAAGAACTACTCGACAGATTTCAATGAAATTCGGTATATAATATTTTCTTGACACCCTGATGACACTTGTGGAATATGGGCGAAATCGGTTCACAACTACGCCTACTTCCCATATAACTCAATTTTGAATTTCATCTGATTCCTTCACTTTATAAGATATACATAAGCAACCAATGAGGATAGCGAAATAAAACTTTACACAAATACTGTATTTGAGCTGTGACATCACTTGTGGAAAAATTGTCAAAATCGGACCATGACTTTTCAAGGCCCCTGATATCAAACATAAAGAACTCAGTGCCTAAGGGTAATTTTTCACCGAAAATATTGGTAAATCTCTAAATAAATTGCGAGAGTATAAAATGTTCGGTTGCACCCGAACTTAGCCTTTCCTTACTTGTTTTGTTTACATTTCATTGAAAAACAGCTGCCAGTATTGCATATTTTCATTCACAATAGAATAGCGGTCATGTTTAACAATGTTGCCAACGAAAATGCCAAGAACTCCCACTAACTCATTTTGAGGATTAAATGGGAGTTAGCAAACGGAGTTAAATGAGATAACTCTGGCATTAACCACGATTAAAGCAGTTATTCCGAATTAACGCCGCCGTCTGTCAGGGGTATAAGTTTCCTTGAAATTCAAGAAAACCTAATTTGAACAAGTGCACACTATTTTGTTTTGTTTCTGGTATGCGGTTCATCCTACCAGTCCTTTTCATCGATTTTGTTAAGGATGAATTTTCTCAAGATTGTGAAACAGATTTAATCTGGGAAAATATTACAAAAAGCTTAAATCCGCTTTGGAGAGGTTATGCGAGCATTTAATGGTATGTTTAGTTGCAATGATTCTAAATTGTTGTAAAAAAGTTGTCGTCGAATAAATTAAATAAATTACGATACAGAAAATTATATGAACCAAAAAATAATACGCTTGATCGAGATTCTCATGCAAACATAGTCAATATGTACATATTGTAACGAATTCAATGATATTGACATGTTCATCATTGTGAACCTCCAGATATACATACATAAATCAGGAATGATTCGAATTCATTTAAGGGGTTAGGAGTAGTCAGGATTTTCAAAAAAATATTTTTTTGTTTTTGCATTTTTGTTAAGTGTAATATATTAAAAATATTCTCTAAAAATTTTAAGTTGATCCAATAATTACTTTTCGACTTAACTATTTATAAAATTAATTTGTCTTATCCGATTGATTTTAGATGAATCTCCGAGGACTTATGATTGTCAAAGGTCCACAAAGACCTTTTTTTTAACTGAGTCAACACAAATGCTATTACTTCAAGTCAAAACATTGTCTAATAATGCCATATTATTATTAATTTTGCAAAATAACATGATTTAATAACAAAAAAATTACTGAAAATTCTCATTTCTTCGAGTCTCTAACTACTCCTAACCCCTTAGGACAAAACAGACGAAACCCGTTCGGTTGATTAGTATTAGGATGTTAAATTTTTGGGTGTTCATACAAATTTGCATTAATTCCAACTTTACAAATTCCTTTAACGTACATTCTATGTATATGTATTTATGAATCTATAAAAGCAAGCACACACCTTCCACAAACCACACCTCTCTGTTAAGCCCCAACATTTCCCAAACTCCATAAATTCTGCTTCCTCTTCTTTAGTATATTATTTTATGCATAAAAGTCAACATGTTGAACATTAAATATTTAACAACTGCAGGTTTTATTAGGTCAAACACACTTGTGCGTCGGTTGGTCACTGGGTCACAAGAAGCTGACCGTAAACAGCTGCTCAACATTTGGCATCCAAGTGGGCTTTCGTCTTTCACTTTGCGTACATTTTGAGTTTATGTTTGCCTGACCTATTTACAATTTGGTTGCACGTGAATTATTGTTTTTGTTTGTATTTTCGTATTTAATTTGTTGTTAAACATGAAAATTTTACAGCGCAACAGCTGTAAAATATTATCGTCATACGCCAAGAAGGGGAGCTGGAAAAATGCGCGAAGTGAATGAAATCCAAATTAGGTCGTAAACAAGCAAAAGTGAATGAACATAACGGTATACGAGTCAATGGTCTTTCTATGGCTGTGAGTGCGCTTTTAAGATTTTATTCAATTAAAACTTTTGCAAATATTAAACTTTTGTAGAAGGCAATGTTCTCAGCATTTAGTCCAATTATTTCTTTTGGTAATTTTCGCGAATTATGGATTTTATTTGCAAATAAATTTAATAATAAAAGGAGCTAAATGTAATGGAGCAGAAAATAAACCAGAAACATGAAAAATTATGAGCAAATATGTACTGCTAAAATGTTCGTATATATATATATATATATATATATATATTCTATATATATCGACCCTGTTTGTATAAGTTTGACTAAACTGACTTCGTATACGACGGCGGTCCGAATGTGCTTATCTGAAAATGGAAATACAATTTGGCCACTATGTAGTACTTTCAAATTTTAAGCCAAATCGAACACAAGGTTTTATTTTGCCTTCGTGTGGAAGCGGTCGTATTCACGGATTTTAGAATAATTTTTTAAGCCATATCGTTCTGTGAAGTCTATTATGACCAATTCGATTTCGCTGATTCGACACCGAATTGCAGAAAACACTTCAATAATGTAATACTTTTTCAAACATTAATTAAATCAAATGTAAGTATTGAATATTTTATCTCTGACAATCATTAAGATCAGAGAATGGGTGGCTAGGAGTAGAGGCGTGTTGAGCTTCTCTACATATGGGTCTAAGTTATCGGGGAAGGAGTTTATTGTTTGCAACTTTTCATTAAGTTTATCTTCAGATTTCTGCCATAAATGTTGCAGGGGATTTATTACTGCAAAGCGCAGCATTTTTCAGGGAAATCTCAACCCAATCTGATAGTGGAACAGCGATAATAGCCTGTGCCCACCATGCTGGTGAAGGAATATTACTGTCCTCACTATCAGTGGCATCGAATCACTTCGCATTCAGTTCTCACCTACAATGGAATGGGAACAAGTAGGAGCATTACTATTCTCTTGTAATTTATTTCTATTTAGATGGGTTCCACCTTAACTGGACAATCACTAGCGCTTGTTCAGTCGTAAGATTATTTCTGGCCCAAGATAAATCGCACGAAGTCTAGGGAACTATTCGCCCTCAGTAAGATCAATATTTTCCTAGTCAAAGGTGTTCCAATTTTTACAAACATTTCCCTTTGGTATACCCCGCCTTTTGGAGATCTAGGCAAACGTTTCTTAGCTATCACTTTCTCATATCACATAAGTTGGATGCATTAGCGGATCTGTGGCAGGTTGTAGGCGCTGTGCCAATTATTATAATTAAATGAGGATGCAAATTTTTTAGCATTACAAAGGACTGTCCTTGATAGTCTAAGTATGTTTCCTCTGGTGGCCAATGAAGATCTTTTGAAATATACGAAAGAGGACTTTTACATCCTCACAATACAGTTAAGTTTAGGTTCAGCGGCTGATCCTCGCGACAAGTGTCACCAACGATCTCGCTTGGACAGCTAAAGGCGCCTGTCCATTGTGATTACAAAAAAACTCGAGATATTTGACAAAAACTTGAAAACTTTGTGGAAGCTGACCAAATCGGTTGACTTTTGAGAACCCGTATAAGAACCAAGCAACTTACCTTCAAGTTCCTCATTGGATACTGAATACGTAATTTTTTCCGAAACTTTTATGGTTTTGAAATACATTTGACACCACCTTAGCTCCCAGAGGGCACCTATAACGCGAAGTTCCATCTCAGTGATTTTAACCATCCTTAGTACCTTCGAGGAAAGCTAGAGAGAGAGAGAGAGATAAAGAGAGAGAGAGAAAAAAAGAGGGAAAGAGGGATCTTATGTTAAGTAAGTTCCTATATTGCCATTTTCGATAATAAGCATCTCGATAAATCCCTTGAAGGGCATTTGCAGCTGTCCTTGCAAACTAAATATAGTCATGAAATCACTATCAGAACACTTCAATTTTATGGCAAATGAATAAATAAATAATGCGAGCACATAAACTATGGCCAGGAGTGGCTATATGAGATCACGTACATTTTCGCACATTTACTCGCGCACAATAGTCATTAATGGTGTACGCTTGTATGGCTGATAATAGGCACTCACCACATGCACCGCAATCGCGTTTGGTAGTTAGCTTTTCTTTTCTTCTCTTTTTTCTTATTTTTCGTTTTTGGTATTCCAGTGCCATCAAGTCTTTAGACGATTTTCCGTTACCCGTCATTGTGCTGCCAATCAATGCTCAGCGGCCTATCACAGCCGGCAGCAGACATATAAACAAACATGTAGACTAGCTTGATGGAGTGCCGAATTCATCTTGATTTCATTTGGAGTGGAGTACTCTTTCGTCGGTGTATATTTGTACAGTTAGCGCTGCATGTGCGCACATATCGACACGTAGTTACACTCAACGCTTACTAATCAAGCATTTCGACAGACATTTCATTCTTACCAGTGCTTTATTTTATTTCGCTTCCGGCAGGAGGTGAACTCAAATGAAGAAACTTGTCACTTTAGCTGCTTCTGGCTTAACAAACGAAAAGCAAGCTGCCAAGAAAAGCGAAATTCTTGGAACGAAAATGCAGAGGTGGCAATTATTTTTATTGCACAAATATTACTAACCCACACACACACACTCAACTAAATGCTGTTATCCTTGTCAAAGAAAGCACAAGAGTTGTCTTTGTTGCCTTCACGTAATTTTGGGACATTTTCATTTGCCGTAAAAATTGGCGAATTCACGTTCATTTAGCTAATGTGCGATTATGTGCATATGTCTGTGCGTCTATTAGCACATTTTTGCAATTTCATTTATTATATATTTATTTTGTTTAGCGCAGAACTCAGCTAAAAAAGCGAAACGTGTAATGACGTAAACATACATATGTACACGCGCATAAACATATAACGGCATAGTGTTCGAGAGATGCATAGCCTGCTTGCGAAGATTAAGTGGTGGTTTTACACGCTACGTGACTAAAGGTATTCATGACCGAGATAAATAGAGACACTAAAAGTGGAGGAATTACACTTAAAGCGCACACGTGGCTGCAGTGATACAAAGTAAGCGCACATAATGAAGGATATGCGTAAGAAAAAACTAAAAATTGTTGTTTTGAAATAATGAGAGTGTGGGAAATTAAGAAATGAAGCAGTTGAGTAGCAGAAAAAAAATCATGAAAATATTAGCAATTTACGAGATTTACTTAAGCTGTACACCTTTACGGACCAAAGACCAATGAGCTCATGTGAAGGCCTCTTGCTGTTCACAGCTAACCGTCAATCTCTATAAAGAATATTTATGCAATTTCTTAAAATTTTCTTACTAATACTGTAGTTTGAGAAAAATATAAAGTGCGGCGCTTTCTACTTCAATTTAAACTTTATAAACATTTACGTTCAGCTATAAACTCGAGTTTGCGATGTATAATAGTCTCAATAAGGTTTTTGGAAATCTCTGAATTTAGTTTGTCATTTAATATGTAAATTATGTATTTAGCATGCGATGACAAACTCTGACCGATACTCAACCCAAAGGCTATCAACATTAATGCCAATTTTTATTTCAAAACTATTTTGTATTTCGTTAAACTCAATAAATGTGAAGTTTAATGTAATATAAATGAAAGGATGTTTGATGCACTCTGATTGTAAGCAGGTTTTATTGTCAAACCATAAACATATTAATAGTTTATGGTATTCATAACTCCGTTCGTTGTCAAACACTACAATAACTGTTAAATCCGAGTTTTAGACTCGTGTAATTTTTACGAACTATTAGACAAATTGTGCATTGCGGTATGTTCCAAGAGTTGGTAGCAACCTGGTAAAGTGCTTTTATTTTGACGGAATAGACTAGAAGGGGATTATAATCGAAGCAAAAATGTCGGAATCTTCTACAAATAAAGTCGCATAAGCAGAATAAAGTATTATTATTGGATAATATACGAGCGAATAGACCACGTCCAGCACGAAAAGAAGAACATATAGCAGCTGTAGCTGAAAGTGTACACGAAGACCGTGGAGAGTCGTTTCGCCGCCGTTTGCAGCAACTCGGACTGACGTATGGAACGACAAAATACAGCTTGTGCAAGAACTGAAGCCGCTCGACCAACCCAAGCGACATCGCTTCGCTTTAAGGACTCTAGAAAAGTTCCAAGAAGATCCGAAGTTTTCAAACCAAATTCTGTTCAGCGATGAGGCCCATTTCTGCCTCAATGGGTATGGTAACAATCAAAATTATCAAAATTCTGACGAAGAGCAACCTAAGATTCAATAACTGTCAGTTCATCCAGAAAAAACAACGGTTTGTTGTGGTTTGTGGGCCTGTGGAATCATCGGTACATATTTTTTTCAAAAATGATGCCGATAAGAACTAACCTCGTGATCTCGGCGACATTTGGTTTTAACAAGACGACGCCACTTCCCACACATTGCATAAATCAATGGATTCATTGACACTTTCGGTGAGCAGTTATTTTCACCTTTGGGCCGATCGATTGGCCACCAAGATCGTGTGATATCACATCGTTAGACTTTTTCCTGTGGGAATATGTAAAGTATAAAGTCTATGCGGATAATACCGCTGGCCTTGGAGCAAAACTTCACGCGTGTCAGTTACTAGTCGAAATGCTCGAATGAGGCATCGAAAATTGAACTCAACGAATGGACCATCTGAAACGTAGCCACGGCCAACATTTGAATATTTGAATCTTTAAAAAATAAATGCCAAAGAAGATTGTGCGCATCAAATGTTCAAAGTGAATCGCATATTTTATTCTTCTTCTTCAAGGTATTTCAAAACATTCTGTAGTATAATTACTAATAAATTATTATTACTAAAGACCAAGAAAGATAGAATTTTAGTAAGAACCAAGGTAATCTAGAAAAGGTATTTCGTAAGCAATTGTGCTGTTGTAATAACCCATTTTTACAAGGACTCGTTAGAGAATTACTATCATTAGCATCCCAGCAGGAAAATCTAATGACCATATACTCATTTCTCGTGAATGTTGGAAACAGAACACTAGTTTGCCCTTTTTTACACTCTCGCAACATGTTGCACAGAGTATAATGGATTTGTTCACCCAATAGTTGGTTGTGTCCCCTATAACTAAAAGAGTTAGATATAAGGTTATATATATCAAAATGAAATTTTCAGATGAAATGCCAGAAGGAAGCTGTACTCAGATTTTTGTAAAATATGGAAAAAGGGCGTGTCGTCGCCCACTTATGGGTCAAAAACCATATCTCAGGAACTACTCACCCTCATAACACGGATGAAGTGTGCGAAATCGATTCACAATCACACCAACTTCCCATATAACTCAATTTTGAATTCCATCTGAATGAAGATAGCGGAATAAAACTGTACAAAAATACTTTGTTTGAGCTGTGAAATCACTTGTGGAAATATTTTCCAATTGGGCTTTTCAATGCCCCGGATATCGAACATGAAGAACTCAGTGCCTAAGGGAAATTTTTCACCTAATATATCGTTAAATCTCTCAGATATTTTAATTTAATTCAGAGGTAATCTTTTTCTTCTGTCTCTGTACCAAAAATGGTTAAAATCGGGTCATAACATCCCATAATTTCCATAAACCTTATATTCGGATTATCAAACTTCCGGTGGGTTTTATACCAAATATTTCGGTTAATGTGTGATATACCTTAGCAAAGTAAAGTGAGCGTATAGTCTACCTTAGCCCTCATAAACTATATATGATGATTTTTGTTATTATATAGGACTTTATGCCAAATATATGGGCCAAATTGAATATTATATTAATAAAACAATATCAATAAATCGCGAAAGTATAAAATGTTCGATTGCACCCGAACTTAGCTTTTCCTTACTTGTTTCTATTGCTTATATTTTTATCGAAAAATACTGAACTTTTAATTTAATTTAATAATTTAAAATTTGTTTTTGTTTATCACTAAAATAGTATGTAACACACACTTTCCAGCGGGGTTTTCTCTTTAACAAACAAACAATTTTGTAATCTTCACTTGCAGCGCCTAAAAGTATGTCATGTGAACATTTAAATACTTAAACACAAACAATTCACGCGCACAACGTCAACATATACGAATACCCTTGCATAAATACTAACAAGAGTATATTGGACATGGCAAAAAATATTTACTCTCCGCTTCAGCCCCTCTTCACCAAATTTCTATAGACACATTGTGTTTGTGTCCCCCACATGCACGAAGCTGTCAATCCTTCAAAGTACAGCTATGGATGAATGGATTTTTGTGAGCTTATGCAAACACACACACACATAAATTGAAGGTAGATCTGTGTGTGTGAGTTCGCAAAAATGCTTTGATACGTAAGCGCATATGTGTCCTGAATATTTTATTTGAATCGCTTCTTTTTGTGGCATCTCTTTTTTTGTGGCTAGCCAGCAAGTTCCGTTGGCAAACTCATTTTCTCACTTTACACCTTTGGTTTTTTATTTTTTTTTTAGCTATTTTGCTTTTGTTTCTTTTTTTTGTTTTCTTTTTGTGTAGCGGTGCGGTGGAATTCACTCGCCAATTTTCGCATAGCAGACTGCTGCGTGGAAATTGCCATGCCATGTGGTCGAAGCAAACAAGCGGGTCTTCTGTACATACATATGTATTTATATGTGGAAGTGCCTGCAAATGTTTGTGTTGGCTGTGTTTTTTGTCTGAATGCTTTCAGTATATATAGCATTGTATAGCCCTTTTTCATATTTTTTCAATTTTGTTTACTCTTTTTAAAGCGTGAACATTGTACTTGCATACTTCCAGGCACACAGCCAATTGTTAATGCTCATTTATGGAAATGATAAAACTATTTCCTCAGTAATGTTTTAATATGGTGGTGCTTCAAAATTTACCAAGGCCACCCTCAATTCTGCCTACACTTCATATCTTTCATCTAAAAATTATAAAAAACAAGTAAGCAAAGGCTAAGTTCGGGTATAACTGAACATTTTATACTCTCGCAATTTATTGCTATTTTTTATTAAAATAACACACAATTTACCCATCGTATTTTTGAAAACCCTATAATTAGGTATATGAGAGCTATAGGAAGTTATGGCCCTATTTTAACCATTTCTGGTACGGAGACATCCTATTAGAAGAAAAAGATTTCCTCTGAATTAAATTAAGATATCTGAGAGATTTTCCGATATTTTCGGTGAAATATCCCTTAGGCACTGAGTTCTTCATATTCGATATCCGGAGCATTGAAAAGTTATAGTCCGATTTCGACAATTTTTATACAAGTGAAGCCACATATCATATACAGTATTTGTGTAAACTTTTATTCCGCTGTCTTCATTGGTTCCTTATGTATGTATATATTATAAAGTGAAGATGAGAATGAATTCAAAATTGAGTTATGCATATGGGAAGTTGTCGTGGTTGTTAACCGATGTCATTAATTTTTCATCCGTGTTATCAGGGTGTCAAGAAAATATTATATACCGAATTTCATTGAAATCTGTCGAGATCAGGCTTTAGAAAATCTGAAGCCAAAATAAGACTGTTATAATACTCAAGGATTTCTTCGGACACTAACTTGAAGCGGAATAAAAGACTCACTCCAAAATCTAACAACCAATAAAAACATGTTCAATACATTTTATAACTGTTCTCGAATCTATAATGTAGAAGTTTACAATATATCATTATGGATGCGGTCCAAATATATCTAAAGGTCTGGAGCTCCTAACATACAAAATTCTGGAAGCATCAGTATTTTTTAATGAGAAGACAATGATTATAGTTTTTTTCGCACAGCCAAATTAATTTAATAAATTAAGAGTATAATTGAGAAAGCAGTTCTTGCCTTTCATATAGCCGGCTACTCAATTAACGATCAGCTGTTATTCATTTTTGTTATTTTTCTATTCTTAAGAACTTGGTAAGTTTCATCAACTGATTGCTAGTTATCAATAAACACAGCCATATTTAACACATATTCATTAATCTCCAAAGTTGAATTCCAGTTTCATCTCGATTTGTATTCGATTTAAAATTAATGTAGTAAAATCAGATATTTTTTTTTGTATGTTATCTATCTAAATCAGCGCTTTAATAGAGCAGAGACCAGTAAATATATCAATTAACTCTTGTGCGCCAAAGCTATTAGGTTGACTTAGTTTGACTTAAGAACTGGAGGTCACAATCTCAGTTGCTTAAATTTTAATGAAGAGAACAGACAGAATAGAAGATAGCTTTGAATTTGTTGTGTTAAACACAAAATCTAAAGTGGAACTCGGGGCATTTTAGCATTGAATTCCAGCAAAAGCATAGTGTATCGGATTTTCTAAAAGTGCATATAGCTTCAGAACATTAACTCTGCTGTCTCCAATTTCAACATAATCTAAGGCGTGAAGGTCATATTTGACAGTTGAGTTAATCCAATGAGTTTTTGGAATTTCAGATAATTTTTTAAGGATTTTTTTAGAAAATGGCATTGCAACTAAGATTGGAATGCTAGAGATTACTAATAGAATACCTTAAAGCTGACACAAAAAATACATTCGAAAGCCAGTTGAAACTTGAGACTGTTCTTTAGACAATTACTGCTACTCTCTTCGAAGAAAATTTTAAAAATAATAAAAACTGAACTTCAAAATATTATTTTTATTAGTGTGTATTATTGCATTTTCTTACTTCTTCTTTCCCGTTCTTTTTTAACTCGTTCTTTTACACATTTAAAACACAGACATACCCCTACAAATACACATGTGCTTAAGAATTTCTCTCTCCCTGTAAAAGCACTCAGGAAATTGCTTTAAACAATTGGTCGTCTCAATTGAGAATCTTATCAAATATACAATACAGCAATCAATTGGTTTTAATCAAAACCCGTCTGGCAAACTGAACAAAATCGCAACAATAGCAAAAGGTGTATGGGTGAACAAAACAGCAAATCAACAAACTTGCTAAAAGTACAAGCAATTGGAAAAGCTTTTACGAAATGCAATGTCAATGTTGCACTCTTCTTGCTAGCTCACAACCAATATATCTATATATGTATTTGTATTCTGTGTATATATCTATATAGAATTCTTGATTATTTAAAGCAATACACTTCTTGCTCCCGAACAACACATTTTTTCTAGTTTTGTTCATTTATTTTTTCGATTGCACTGATTTCAGAAAATGTTCATGCATTTTCATTCCATTAGCCATTTTTGTGGGAATCGTTTTCGTACGTGATTTCATTTAAGCTACCTAAATAAATCTCGCAAATGCTCGTATTTCTTTCGTACGCTTAAAGGACATATATATTGGTAATTTAACAAAATGGTCGAAATAAAAGTATAATAAACTGTAAATATTTAGTGGACTGTGGGCACGAAAATTTGTAGTTTGTGGATAGAGAAACAAGAGCACTGAATGAATATAATAGTTAAACACGAAGATAAAAGAACAGATACCAATAGCTGATAAAAGAGCTACTTTAAAATTTAGAAATACAAAGAGAGAACGTTTCATTGTCCGAAAAATTATCATTATATGTATTACTGATCACAGAAGTTATTGCTTTCAAAATAAGATTCATCTCATTGGTAACATGTCTACGATCGAGAAATGGATAACTATCCTTAGACTTTTGTATATACAAAGCGTAGGCGAACCTTCTGAAATCCGGTAGATTGTAAGAGAATAACTAGTAGGGAAAAGATAACAAATAGACAAGAACTCCGTAACTACTAATCCAAACGTATGTGAGAAAGAGCAGGCTTGAACCTCTTTTGATCTAAGTTTAACCTACGTAACCCACAACGTATTTTCGAAGGAATAAAATAATGTTCAGTAATAACGCTGCCAAAAAAACACCCAAGGGCAGCTTAGGATCGAACTAGGGACAGTATGAGTTTAGTAAATCTTTCATTTCGGTATCGTCATAATTTCGAGAATAATATAATATAATGATGAGGAGGGATTCCCAACAGAATAGATGTATAACCTCTAGCTCAGAAAGTATTCTATGCGATTTCAACTATTGGTAGTAGAGTCTTCTAAATTAGAAAATGCGATTGATGAAGACCATGTCTTTACTTGATACAAATCTTTGTTAACAATTTTAGAAGCGCTAAGTATCTACTGTTCAACTACGGAATCAAACAGGACATCTTAGGTTTAGTAAAGTAAAGGGGTTTTCAATAGGACGCTACAAAAATATACATAAAGGGGCAGCAAACGACGCTATATTTTATCCCGCTTTTTTGAGATTTCTTTTCAGTAAGGTTTGCCATTTTCTTAATGGAAAGATATACGATCCAACTACGAGTCCAAATTATTAAAATTTACTACAGCAATTCGGAGTCAGTGGCCTCAACTCTAAGAGCACTACTTCCAATTTATGGTCGTCATAGTCGTCCTATCAGATCAACAATTGCGCGTCTAGTGGAAACAATTGAATCCACAAGTACACAGTACAAAATGTTTCCGTGGCAGTGAGGCAAATAAGTGCCTGTAGTGTCGAGACATTGTTGCCGATAGCGCATTAATTGAGGAAGAATAAAATCAGTCTCTCACACGCCGTCCTCAAGCGTTAGGCATTTCTTTAACGTCGTTGTGGCGAATTTTGCGGAAGATTTCGGCCTACAACCTTGAAAGCCTACTCTCGGAGGTTGCAAGATCTGGAACCCCGGTTGTTATATTGTAGGTAGTACTTTATAAATCTATCTCTCTCTGTCTCTCGGGTTTTCTTTTTCTGACTCTCTCACTCTGTCTATAAAACTTTTGTTCTTTTTTCTCGCCTCTTCTCTTTAATTTCTTCTAACAATTTATCTCTTTTAAATTTTTTTTTTTTAATATTCTCTCCACTCCTTTCTCTCTTATTATTTCGCCCTCAATACGTGCTTCTTTCTTTCTCATTCTTTTCTTCTCATTTTCTTTATCATTCTCTCTCTATTCATGAAAGATAGCTTAAAGCTGGAACCGCCAAGATATTATCAATACCACGAGTGCTAAAGAAATCCAGTTATTCCAAAAATGTAGACAACAAGTGCAACTAAAGAGAACACAAAGGCATTCAACAAACGGCGTAATGATATTTAAGTCGATTGCGATGCCGCAATCATTGCGACATTAAATTTATTTCCTCGTATATGCTTTATTGTTATCACTGATGCTGCTGTTGCCGCTGCTTCTCCGGCGACTGCCGCCTGATGCTGGTGTTGATGCGGCTTTGACGAGTTAAGCTGCTCAAGTATGGATTAATGTGAATGCTGGCAGACTGATAGCTGCAGTCAACTGGCTGGTTGCAAAAAAAAAAAAAAAAACAAACAAACGATGATGACAACATAACGAAATATAATAAAGGGATTGTTGAGAGTAAAACCACCAGCAAACATAAGCTAAAGTAAGTACAATAAAATTAAAAAATTATAAAAAAATATATTTGTATGCAGTGTAGTAGGATTAAGGAACAACAACACAGTCTTAACAGTGCTTTATTGTTTGTGTAAATATTGCTTCACTACGCTGTCAACTGATGACTGATAGCCCGCTGTTGATAGTCTAAAGAAAGTTCTGTAAAAGGAATGGCAGACTAAGTCCAGAAGGAGTTAAAGGATATCAAGATACTAAGAATCTAATGCGCCAACTGGCAAAACCGCTCAAGTGAATGATGAGCTCTAATGACGGTGAGTTGTAGTGGCAGCGCTGTTGGTGAACAAAAAACACAAAAAAAATCAAATTTGTTGTTGAAGTGCGCAAATTACATGCCACACATCAACTGGTGAATAGACAGCCCGACCGACAGACAGACAAACTTCACTGTCTTTATAATCTGTTGCATCTGTTGAGTTGGATAACGGCGTATCAAGTCGTATGTGCTAACAACTGTAAGCTCACTAATACCTACGCACATGCATGCGCAGACATTAGTTGATATTCTGCCGAAATGACAGCTGTCAGCCGGTTAAGGGTTAAGGCAAATGACTGCAAGACAGCGTAAATAAAGCAAAAAAGTTGATTTCAACGCTTTTTTGGTAAATTTATGTATCGTAGCTTGGCGGCTGTCTACCGTTAACGGAAATGAAATTTAAAATTTCTCCGCTTTTTTTCTGCGCATTTTGCTATTCGGCGGCTGCCCGCAAATTATAAATGTGGACAGCTTGTTAGTGGCGTAGTCAAGCCACGCTAGTCTATTGGGCGTACGGCATGTCTGCGCGCATTCAAGTAGCTAGCATGTGTGCGTGCATATTTGTTGCATATTATAGTTGCGGTAGGACTGCTTTTTGCGCTTCCTGTCAGACAATATAATTTCCTTTTGACGAACACATTTGGGAAGTTACTCATTCGCGAAGTTCCTTTTTTGCGTAGTACACATTTTGAATATTAAAGTTTGAGTGCACATTTCAATAAGGCTTGTAGTGAGTGGAAACTACAGCGGGTTCTTACTAAGTGGTGAAAGTGATGGACTTCCTCATTTTTTTGAGGTATACATGGTGATTAGATTGATTATATAAAACAAGGAACAGTACCAACTGAGCTCGCTGACTTTATCGCAAAGCTAGTTAATGAGTGCCTCACTTTCAGTAGAATAAGCAACTTTAGTATCAAACCCGTCTAAATACCAGACCACAGCGGAATCCATAGGAAACGCTGACCCGAAGGGCTTGCGCGTAACGACACTGTTTCATCACATTGGGAACGAGCTGGTGTCTCAATATTATCCTACGTTTTGGTGCTGGGTCAGTGGTCATCCGATGAACTCTTTAGACGTTGGTAAATGACTAGTAGATACATGTGTGACCGCGAGATACCTCTGACCTAGTGTGGATCGCAAGAGAGCTCCTCCAAGGCTCAGCTCAACGTAATAATATGAGTCCTTACCGGACACTGTCCAATGAACGAACTAGAACTTCGGTGAACTCCCCGAAAAAATACAGTCGCCTCAACAAACTTGTGAAAAGCTCAAAACGCTTTTGTCGACTCTTGAGGGTATATAGCTCCATTTCTAAGAGTTTTGGCATCACAAACGACAGCTTATTTAGCTATTTAAGTGGGATCTCTTGTGGCTCTCTCTCATAAATCAGCCCTATAACCTCACCTAACCTAACCTGACCTAACCTATCTTATCATTTCGACACACACTATAATGATTTCAAAAAGTTACCTCTCTTCATTATTTAACCAAAGTAAATGTCTTCGCTGGAAATAAATCATAACCAAATGATACAATATATCGCTTTGAGCTTCCAGCAAGCACTACTTTCTTTCCAACTACATATAAACTTTTTAAACTAAAATTCAAATTTTAATATCTGTCCGCACCTTTGCACTAACCATTCATCATTTTTACAAGCATACCAATTCATAAATGTGAGTGAGAGTGAGTGTGAGTGGTTGTGGAAAAAGTTTAAAGCTTACTAACCATCGTATTTTATGTGCACTTATGTGGCAAAAATAGTGCCGTTATTGCCATAATGGCTTTGGTGTTTTATTTACTTTTTTTGCCCGCAATTTTTGTACTAAGGCGCCTTAGTTACTCACTTGGCAGCTGGGTATTTGTGGTCTCACCTTTACGCGCTGTTACTGTGCTTATTGCCTTTGAAGTTTTTAAATGTCTTTAATATCCTTTTTTTATTTGTGGAAAGCTACTTTGGAGCACAGCTTGTTGTGTGTAGATTGCAATGTTGCTCTTTTTAAATTTTTTAAGGAGAGACTGTATAAAGGAGCGACTGTATACAGCATCGGGGTCTATCCATATCTATACAGAAATTATGTGCCGGTGATTTGATGCTTCGGCTCAAGATTACAATGAAACGTCCTTTCGGCATAAGTACTGCCGAAACTCCAGTTACATTTGAGTTACTATTTATCGGTCTTTTCTACATTTCTAATATTTGATTTGTTTATGATTTTCAATAATATATTCGATGAATTTTCACAAACCTCAAAAAATCTGTGCAGATGCCACGAGAGTGTTACTTTGGAATTATGTTTTGATTACCTTGTACCAGTAATAGAACAGAGATGAGACACAGTAATTTGAAAAAAACATGAGCATAAAAAAGCATAAACATTATTTGAAATATCAACTACAATTCGACTATTAGGCGACACTCAGACCTTTTCGGTGGTATTAAACACATAAACCTTTATACTATCCTCTAGTTGGTTTGTAATATTAACATATCCTCTTGTCACAGTTAATCTGGAACAAGTCACTTCATGCCAAAAGTTCAATCTCTTAATGACACCCGCACAAAACTGAATTTTGTTTTATTCTATGTTGAACCAGAGTCCTGCTGGTGGGTTATAACCATGGAATCTACATTTTGATCTCCTGAAGGAAGATATAAGTGTCCTTCTAGGAACCGTTGTCGGTGTATCATCAGAAAAACATAATTCGTAGAAGTTGGGTCGTTGACTAAGTGTTTGATTCCATTCTCATAAAGTTTTTGATCCTTGCAGGCCAAAAACTGGTCCAATTGGTTTTTGAAGTAATTTTTTTAAATAAAGATTTTCAGAGACCGAAACAAGTAAAAGTCCGAGGGTGTGAGTCTGGAGAATATCGTGGATGTGGTAGCAATTTCCATTCTTGTATAAGTTCTCGCATAGTCCTGATGGAACTACAACTTTTTTGTTTATCAATTTTGGAGTTTTTTGTTTGGTTCAATTTGTCCAGATGATCACATTAATAAAGGTATTGTCGGGCTCAAAAAGTCCAAAATAAACGATCCTTTTGAAATTCCGTAGATAACATAAAACTGTTTTGGGGACTATCGGCCTTCGAAGCAGTTTGAACTGTCTCATCCTTTTTAGACCATGATCTCTTGCGCTTATCATTATTGTAAATCACGCACTTTACGTCACCATTAACAATGCGTTACAGAAACGGATAATTTCTTTGATGCTTGATAAGCAAAACACAATTGTTAATGCGACGAAGCAAATTTCGTTCTGTAAGAACATGAGGAACCCATATGTCATGATTCGAAATTAATCCTTAACAAATTTAATCTTTAAGCAATCCCTCGAGTTTATTCGATGATTTGCATCAACCAACGACTTTTTTTACCACATCGGATTCAAGAGACCTTCCAGAACGTAGTTCATTTTTAAGATCGAAATTGTCGAACGAAACGTAAACCAATTTTGGCACTAGCCTTCGATCAACATATCTTCTCCTCACACATCATATATTTTACGCTTTGCTTCAACCGCATTTTTACCCTTTTGGTAGTAAAATATGCCGATCTTTCCGACTTCAGAAAGCTTTAAAGCTAAAGTCATAACTTTGGTGCCTTCGTGAAGATCAGATATGAGTTATATGCAGGAAAAGTATACATTTATTCTCTAACTCCTGAAAATATACTTCATTTTTTGTAAATAGATTAGATCTAAGAGAGCTTCACAAGGCTCACGCTAAATAACGCAGCATATAAATAAGTTAGTATCTAGTTGAAGCTCAGTTATTATTACATAAAGAAAGCATGTCACACTGCACAACTATTAAAAATATATAACCTAGAAGCTACAAAACTTTCTACAATTGTATCTTTTTTAAACAAAGCAACAATTTTATTTTTTTGTTGTTTGATGCACAACAGCGGAAGAAAACTACTCAAACTGTCACCAGCCGAAAATCTGCCAACGCGATATTGCGCAAGATTTATGTGGTGACCCAGTTCCGTTTGTTGTCGCCGCTATTGTTGCCACCAGCGGTTACCAGCGAGTCACTTACCATAGTATTACAGCCACATGTGGGTTTAACACGAGTGCACATGCACTTGAATTGCTTTTATTGCCGCTAGTCAGGCAAGTAGTGGAGCAAACGAAAATCGTGATATCAGCACATGCAATATTTTTTATGGATTTTTCGTACAACATGTTCGTAAGCCCCGAGATGTAGATGGAGATTGCGTTAAATTGCAATATAAACAACCCTGGTAAGCTTAAATAATTTATACATGAAATACAGAACATGGAAATGTATATAAAGATGGTGGCGTGACTGTTGCTTTTGTTGCTTTATTTTATGTTTTTTCAAAAAAAAAAGTTATTCTCAGTGTATTTCACATTAATTCAACATTTGCCACTTAAATCATTGTAAACGAAAATCAATAATGCAAATTAATATGAATATGTATGTATGGCGCATATGTATAAATTCGCCCCAGCCCTTAGACCCCTTTTCAACAATTGCAGCCTGCTCGAATTTCCATATTTTCTGTTTTCTGATTTATTTGTCTGTCTGTAAACTTTTCCACTTTACACGAAATTCCTTTTAGCGAAAGTTGCCGTCGACATTCAACACGAATTTTAATATTAAATTATATTTTATGTGATTGCCCGTTAAGCGTGCGGCATGTCGGCGGTGCAGTGGTATATGAAAGGTGTTGGCCTGAGGGTAAAGACAGTAGGCAATAAATTTGTGTCGAACTTTTTGGGTAAGCAAATGAAGAGCATTAAGAGGAGCAGGTAAATCAATCAGTTATTTTAGGACTGCGCAGTTGTAAGTATTGAAAGAAGATATTTTTATGATGTTTGCTTAAACGAGGTAATTAAATATGACGAAAAGGTTAGGGATGTTTTTATAATCTCGCAATATGTTGCGTTTTTTTTTTTGTAACACCAAAAGGAAAACGATTTAAATATGGTTATACATATTGAACCGATTATAGTGACGAGATTAGTCAATATTTGGATGTCGTCTGTCTAAAAATAAGGAAAGGTATAGCGTCCAAGAACTACTTTAGCCTCCATATCCTTTTCCTCATCCATCCTTATTCTAGAGAACTTTATGCTGAATATGCGGATTCGTTGGGAGTTATATTAATACAATGCCAGGCAAACATGTTCTTCAGTATAGACCTTCCCCTATCTTCAATATACTCAATATAGTGATGAAATCGATCAAGACCTGAATATAGTTTCCATTCTCGCAGAATAATGATGTTCGCCCATCTAACCAAATGGTTGGTTACATTTTGGCTAAGGTCAATGACCTTTAGCTGGAGTTTTTTTTACTTTATTAGAGATAAAACTTTTGGCCAAGGTTCATTTACATTTTGTCCGAGGCCTATAACCGGGTTTTAATGGATCAGAAGTGGTTTGTTTAAACTTTGAATGATTATGATCGGGTTTGTTTATTTGAGGGGTCACATGAAGTCAAGTTCATTTGTATTTTAAGAGTCACGTGAGATAAGGACTCAGGACTGAGATACCAATTTGGTAGTGAGTAAATTTTTACATTATGGGAGTAACGTAATGTAGGTTAGTTTAGGTCAAGGGGTAAATATCCTCAAGTCTCACTTAGACAGCATCGGCTGTCCTTTGTGACATCTAAATACTTCTCACGGATCGCAAATACCCTTAGGGTTCGACAAAGTTCTTAAGTCTTTACATCGCTGAGTTCGCTGAAGATGTGCCTAACGAGTTGTTTTAACCTTAGTATCTGGATAATCCTGGACTTAGAAGAAGTCCTTGGATGATTCCTCTTCGCCTTCCTCCAAGCAACTTTGGCAACTAGCGTCTATCTTGATACCTAATCTCACCAGATTTGTGCCTATTGGACTGTGACCAGTAATGAACCTTCCTAAGAGACTGCAGCTGGAAGGGCCGTTTTTGATCCACCGTGGACCAGAAAGACTTCACTACTGCACAGGTGCTGGTTGTTGTCCAAAGTTTGACGAGCTCAATCGAAGTCAGTGTGTTCAGTGCTCTACCGCATGTTGACCACGGACTACCCACTCGCTTCCAGTCCGACGTCAATGTTGCTCTACCCTCTCTTGCAAGCTGATCCGCTTTGCATAGTCCGGCAATTCCGCGGTGACGTTTTTTTTTTATCAGATCAATTTTATTTGCAAGTTGATCGAGTGTAATTTTCAAAAGTAACATTAGATCATGTTTCATCCTACCAGTGAAGGGTAAGCTGAGGGTAATTGTGTTTACATTTTGAGAAAGCACGTGGGATTTAAAAATGAAAATAATTAGAGATCAGATCTAGAGCATACATTGGATAGGAAACAATTCTTTCCAGCATTTGGATATATTGTGTTTATGAACAAGCACCTTCCTCTTCCTTTCATATGTATCGACTCAACTCATCTAACTTTTAGAGATGATGCCTAAATGAATAGCTTAGTCCTAAAAATACTATTACATTGATTGAAAAGTGAAAAGTGAAAATATTTTTTATAATTTTTGCTGTCAAAAATTTAAACTTCTTTCTACAAGTCTCTTCAAAGCCTCCAGCTCCCATTAAAAATAAAATTTCATGCTTGTCAGATAAACTAAACGCTTATCATGTTGTAAATCTGAAATAATTACTCCATAATTTTCATATTGGAATAAAAATTATTTCATTTCCTGAGCTTTAACGCTAAAACGACTAAAAATATCACTCGATGAACAACAAACAAAGCTCAACCTTATGCTGCAATCACGGTTTATACTAATATTTACAAAAAAAATTCTAAACAGCACCGCTTTATGTACATTTCCATTACAACTCCACTCGTGTTGCCGCACCGTGTGCACTTCAATACAACTCACTGCACTGCCAAGTTTGCATATTTGCTTGCTTTATATTTGTCTAACGTGGCGTATACGTGACTTGTGCCGGAGCTTTCGGCTTGAAAATGGAATTCGAAATCACTCATACGCACTGTATGCCGCACACACACATGAGCAGGCAAGAGGGGAGAATAATTTAATTGACATTTTTTCCGTTAAAAGAGCGAAATTAAAATTGGCGTATGGTGAATATGCTACAATCAAGAAATATTTTGGAATTAAAATTTAAGAAAAAATCGAAATACAATTTTAATGAGAAGGTATTTAATAATGAAATGCTTTTATAAATTAATTTAATAAAACATTTTGTAATTAAAATGTCAAATGAGAATAAGCAGCTGTTTAATTTATCAACTCCTTTCACTAAAAGGCCTAATTTTTATCAGCTTTTCCTTTTCAAGTTGCATGCGAAAATAATTACCGTTAAATGAAATTTCAACTGCCAAGAATCTTTTATATTACATTTGCCGTAATTACACTAATTAAAGTTAGCAATGTAGATTACAAAGAAAATTGTAGTGTAATGAGTGAGGCCTGTTTCTTAGACGATGGAGGAGAAGAGGGGAGAGCGAAAGTAAGCATAGTTTCACTGAAAACTATGCTAATGCGAGAAATTTAATTAGCAAAGTTGATTTCCAAGCACAAAGCAGCACAAAGCGGCACTGGAATGTCGGAAAGTAAGCAAAGCAAAACTTTGCAAACTCTTTTCTATTTTATTTGCTTTGAGTTGAAGTGTAGTTAAGAAATGAAAGCATTATTTTGCTTTGTGTACATACTTGTTGTGTCAGCATTACTTTTAATATTGCAAGTAAATAATGTTAAAGTAATGCTGAGATAATTTGTGTTTAGAAATTAAACGTAAACAGAAGAAATTAAAATTTCAATAATTAGGATAAAATATTCAATTTTTATTTCTTATTTTTATTAGATTTAAATTGTTAATTTGTTTTAAAATGTAAAAATTTAAGTGTATTAAGATAAGACGCAACTTGACCCATATATTTGGCATAAACTCTAATACAATAACTAAAAAATTATATATAGTATATGGGAGCTGGGAGCTGTGGTAATTCCTGGACCTTTTTCAACCATTTTCGCCACCAAGTTACAACATATCCACGATTATACGTTCACTTAATTTTGATAAGATATCTCACATATTAACCGGAATAAAGTCCATCGGACGTTTAAAAATCGGTATATCAGGGTTAGAGGAAGTATTAACCCAATTTATCCCATTTTCGGCACAGAGATACACTCATAAGTAACACATCCCCTCTGAATTTTTTTAGAATATCTGAGATACCGATATTTTCGATAAAAAAAATTGGTCACAGGCACTAAGGTTCTCATGTCCGGTGCCCAGTGCCTCGAAAACTTATAAGTTCTGTTCCGGTATAGGTAAGGTGCTTAATATATAGTTTGAAGAGTAAATGATTCGGATGGACTTCAAAATTGTTAAATAATATGAGGGAAGTAGGCGTGGTTGTGAATGGATTTTGCCCATTTTTTACTATTGGAATGGTAGCAATTTGTTATGAACCGAATTTCTTTGAAATTGTTCGAGTTGTTCCAGAGATATCGTTTTTAAACCCATAATTGGGCGGCGTCATGCACATCGTCCATTTTGTATACCAATTTTAGTGCAGCTTTCCTGTACTATCTTCAATATAAAACTTAGGGTTTCTAGTGTGTTTCCTTACTGAATTAAAGCATTTTTAGTAGTCTTCAACATAAGCTTTATATGGGAGGTCGGCATGGTTATAAACCGATTTATCCAGTGTGTTGAGCTTATATAGCTTTAGTAGTTTATCAAATGTAAACACAAAAATCAATAAGGGATAAGCCACCCCAATCTTTCTCAAAATAAAATCATCCAATATCCCCATCCCTAATGTGATCCTCTGTACCAAGGGTGTATCAGTGGTTCGATTTTGACGAAGCATTTACTATATAGACTTTCTTGTGGAGCTTAGGAAAACTCATATTAATTTTTACTCAAGTTATCGCTTGCATGGATGGACAGACAGACATCCGCATTTCAACTATACTGATCTAGCAGACCATATGTATTAGTATTTATTCGACTCCAGAACCATCTATTACCTTAATAAATAAATTGGGCGTATTTACATACATATTGATTTAATATTGAGAATATTGTGTTATCTCAACAATATTGCTGAACCTGGAATAATATCACCTTTTAGTAATATCGAAATTGAAGCGCATTGCATTAGCCGGGTAAACCCCAAACGAAAATCCATGTAAATTTTTAGATTTTTCAAAAAAGATTCTGAATACAGCAACTTTACATAATTAATACCTATATATTACGAAAGAAGAAGTCAGTTTAGTCATTCAATTACTTCTTTTTTATTAATAATCATTCTAATTTAATCTAATATAATAAAACCATAAAAATAGAAAGAGAGAGAAAAACAACGAGCTTCTTCGGTTGATAGTACATTAAAAATAGCCAGCAGAATCTGGCTGATAACACCACCAGCTTATTATTATGATAAGTAAAATTGAATACATATTTTTAGAAGGATCGCAAGAATTTGAATTGCAATTTTTTCAGGCTGGAAAAATTATTGACAAAATCAATTATTTTTTTGGAACTCAGTTATCCATAAACCCAGTAAATGCAAGTACCTGATTTATTCACCTTCGATAAAAAAAAAAAAACAAATAAAAACAAGTAAGGAAGGGCTAAGTTCGGGTGTAACCGAACGTTTTATACTCTCGCAATTTATTTATTTAACTTTATTTATATTATATAATACACAATTTGACCCACATATTCGTCATATATATTGTATAAAGTCCACTGAAAGTTGGAAACCCTAATATTCCGTTAGAAGCACCGAGGTACTCGTTTTCGATATATGGGGCCTTAAAAACCTATGGTCCGATTTCGGTGATTTTTAGAATGGGGCTGCCACACTATAAACATAGTATTTGTGCAAAGTTCTGCACCGATATCTTCACTAGTGCTTACTTTATATATTGTAAAGTAAACGATTCAGATTGTCTTCAAAGTTCTGGTATATAGTAGGCGTGGTTGTGAAGCGATTTTCACAACATATCATTGGGATGTAGGAAACTATTACAAACCTTTGTATGGGAGGTGGGCGTGGTTATTATCCGATTTCTTTCATTTTCGGACTGTATTAAGAAGTGGCTAAAAAACGACTGCAGAAAGTTTGGTTTATATAGCTCTATTGGTTTGCGAGATATATACAACAAACTTATTTGGGGTCGGGGCCACGCCCACTTCCACAAAAAATTACATCCCAATATGCCCCTTCATAGTGCGATCCTTCATCCCAAATTCTTTTTGTGTTTTCGGTTTTCGCCATTTTGTGGGCGTGGCAGTGGTCCGATTTTTCCCATTTTCGAAAGCAACCCATCTCAATTTTTACTCAAGTTATCCGTTGCACGGACGGACAGACAGACATTCGGATTTGAACTCCACTCTTCACCCTGATCATTTTGATATATATAACCCTATACCTAACTCGTTTAGTTTTATGACTCACAAACAACCTTTATGTGAACAAAACTATAATACTCTCTTAGCAACTTTTGTTGCGAGAGTATAAATATATAAAATATTTCAAGTATATAATCAACAATCAAGAATAAAGTGCTCTGAACCGAACAAGCTAGATACTTCTCTCTTTCTATCAAACGATTTATTTGAGTTAGTTTTCTGTATTGAAGTATCCTTAAATAAAAAAAGATGGCTACTTCGGTTGAACTCGAATAGCAAAATATTACTCGGCTTGAATCGGAGTATTGTAAAATAAACAAAAATTATCCCTTGAGAATGAGTTCCGAAAATTTTGAGAAACACAACTAACTTCACTTTACAAAAACAGTCTGTAAATCGGTTGAATTCGTTTTATTTGTGGATTAATCGCTTTAGTGATGTACTCTATGTAGATATATTATTATTTAATATTTCACAAAAAAATGTTTGTAAATAATGAAAAGTTTTTGTTTTTTTAGATAATTTGTTTAGATATTTGCTTTGTCTTTTCGTTTTTTATCGAATTTACAGCTATAGGCAGAGTCGTCACATAACTAATACGAAATTTTATGCGAGTTATGGTGTTCTTTTGCTGCTCGGTACTTCTCTTTTAGGCAACTGAAATCTATATAAGTATATTGTTCATTGATTTTCATTTTTTCATCAATTTCATAAACAAATTTTCATTCGGACAAGTTTGAAAAAGGGTAGGTGAAATATTAACCGAATTTTTATATATTTCTCCAGAATGAATAAAAAATCTCAAATTTTATTATTCCAACTACAAAATTGTCATTAAAATCTTCTACTCAGTCTTTAATTAAAACAAGCTACAAACGCAAACCCATTACTTAGAAGTAAAAATATATTCATCATCAGCGTGCAACCACAAGTAATTACTCACACATGAAATTACAGCAATTTATTGAAAGCAGCAAATTATTTTAGTGTAGATTATACATATATGTGTGTAAGTAAGTATTTAACTATATTAAGATGGTGCTAAAACTCATATGAGAGGTATTTATCATTCTTTAAAAGACAATGGATATGATCTAAGTGGAAGGTATCATTGTTTGTATAAGGTCATTTTTTCAAAAAAAAAAAAAAAAAAAAAAAAAAGCATTTTTATTTTTATTTTATTGAACTAGAATTTAGTCTACTAATAACTTCTACTAAATACTTCCTCATTGCAGCACCACACTAATGTCTATATGTGTATGTATAATAAATCCACCTTCTTTGCGAATTTCCGCACACGTGCACACGAACTAACAGCATTAACCTCTCGGTTGAACACCTACATTTATTAACATCAAAAACTAAACAAATACTACAACTACAACAATAAATGTGCGGCAGTGAATCGTTAATTCAAAGCATATTTCACGGCGCCTTTGCAGGTCAGTAAACAGGCAGAGATTTGTGATCTCCAGCAGAAGCAGGCAAGATATGCAGGTGAAATGTCTTATACTTCATAGATACACACATTCATACAAACATACTTATATACAATACATACCAACAAATGCGGTTATGTGCGCAAACAAATGAGAGTAAACAAATGGTTTTAAGCATGCCATAATTGTGTCTTCACATAACTAGTACACTTGTACAGACTCACACATACACTGAAATGCACACATACTCATAAAAGCCTCTATATGCCACTCCTCCACATACACCAGCTCTCCTTGCACTAATCACGCATGTGTGCGCTTGTGTGCGGTGTATTCCAATTTGGGCTACTCGCTTCACTCCAATTACCCACAGAGATAAAAGCATTAGAGTATTCACATAAATAATCATATGTAACTCTACTAGTCATAGGCATGTACATATTTATGTATGCGTCTACCGCACATTAGTACTCATATAAGACACCGAACATCATTCTCATACATATGTATTCGCGCGTAGTTATTTATGCCTCACCACAAAGTATGCCAACTCGGCATGTGCTGCTGGTAGCAAAGTACTCATTAAGACGTTAAGTGAATTGTTAATGAACCGCTTGTTTTCCTAGCCGCACCAAGTATATAATTAAGCAGATTCTTCTACTGTGAATAACAATAAAAATTATGTGTTGTGAACATTAAAGTCAGATTACATACGCAATTTTTGGTGAGAGATAAAAATTTTGTTAATTTCCGTAAGTATTCGCTTAAAGAAGTTATATGCTGACTTTTTGAAAGCTTTTTATTTTACAGATTTCATCGAACTTGTTGTAGAAAAGGATTTCAGTCTTCACAACCTTTATGTCTTCCACATAAAGTAAATTGACTGTTTAGGAATGCTTTCAAAAGATTTTTGTCAATTTTAGTAACCTCAACGGGGATCTGAGCAACTGCAGTCGAAGTTCCGATCAGAAAGCTTCAGCTAAGGTGTCTTCCTTCCTTTTATGTCCGCATTTGACGTTCTATATGTGTGACTACTACGTCTCATTAGTTTTCCCTTCTGCCTTAGTAAATTGAATCAGTGAAATACTTCTTAACTGCTCTGTCTAGTTGTTTTTCCTTCTTCAAAATTCAAAAATATGTTCATTGTTTTAGTTATTGATTTAACTTATCCACCTTATCTATTGCTTATACTTATCCACCTCCAAAAGGCCGCAAGTATAATCAAATCTCGGTGTACGTATAGCTAATAATGCTGACTTGCCCAGGATTTAGTGATAGAACTCTCTGCATTGTTTAGTGTTCAATGGACACAACTCTCGTTGTACGTAACAACGGAAAAACAAACAAATAAGGAAAGGCTAAGTTCGAGTGCAATTTGACCCATGTAACACGAGATCATCATAAATAGTATATCAGGGTTGAGGATTCACTCATTTTTACCACCAAGGTATATCCAAGACTATTTGCTCACTTAATTTGGTTAAGATTTATACGGTATTAAGCCCATCGTATTTTTGAAGAACTTGAAAAAAAGGATATGGGAGCTACGGGAAGTTATGAACCGATTTTAAAAATTTTGGGTAAATAGACATACTGTTGGAATAAAAATATTCCCTTTGAATCAATTAAAATATTTGAGAGATTTAAGGGGTTATATGGGTTTTGCCGCGTAAAAAATTGCCTATTTTCAATATTTTTTTTTGCCATGTAAAAAATTATTTATTTATTTCAAACTTTTTTCTGTCTTATAGATGCATATTTTAAGAATAATTTCTGAAATTAAAAAAAAAGTAAAAATCCTCCATTGCGACGTCATTTCCGGTGACCCCTTGGAAAAAGGTGCCTACGCGTTGTCCCCTGACAGGATCATGCAAAATGAAAAAAACAAAAATAAGTGTTTTAGGTAAGACCATAATCTCGTGCTTGAGCGAAGGAAAGACAAAAAAAGTGAAATTTGGAACTTTGGCAGACATTTTTCCAAAAAAATAAAAATTTCGGTCAAATTTGCTGGAGATTTTGTTTTTTTTTTTAAATAGTTGTAATTGAAAAAAATAAAATCCTTCGTTCAAGCACGAGTAAATTGTACCTCGAACAGCTATTCAATACGGCGGCGAAGAAGTGGTAAGGTGCATGCATCAGCTTTTTTGTAAAATATGGTTCTCTGCCCAATCCATAAAAAGGGAGACCCCACAATCTGCGCCAACTACCGTGGTATAAGTCTCCTCAATATCGCATATAAGGTCCTGTCGAGCGTATTGTGTGAATGATTAAAGTCCACCGTCAATGAACTGATTGGACCTTATCAGTGTGGCTTTAGACCTGGACCAGATATTCACGAAGCGCCAAGCGAAAAGACCCGAGAGAGAAGAATCGACACTCACCACCTTTTCATCGAAGCTTTCGATAGCACGAAAAGGAGCTCCCTCTATGCCACGATGTCTGAATTTGGTATCCCTACAGTTTCGTAAGCTTGTAAACTGACGCTGAGCAATACCAAGAACTCCGTCAGGATCGGAAAGGACCTCTCCGAGCCGTTCGATACCAAACCAGGTTTCAGACAGGGTGACTCACTATCGTGCGACTTCTTCAATCTATTGCTGGAAAATATAATACGAGCTGCAGAGCTAAATTGAGAAGGTACAATCTTCTATAAGAGTGTAAAGCTGCTGGCGTACGCTGATGATATTGATATCATCGGAAGCAATAACCGCGCCGTTTGTTCTGCTTTTTTTCAGACAAGACGAAATATCTCCTGTCATCAAACAAACAGTCATAACTCTGAAGTTGTAGATAGTTTCGTCTACAACAATGTCAGCCTCGAAATCCAACGCAGAATCACTCAACAGGTGCTACTTTGGACTGAGTAGACAATTGAAAAGTAAAGCCCTCTCTCGACGAACAAAAATCAAACTCTACAAGTCGTTCATTATTCCCGTCCTGATGTATGGCGCTGAAGCGTGGACGATGACAACATCCGATGAGACGACTCTTGGGGTTTTCGAGAGAAAGGTTTTGCGCAAGATTTATGGTCCTCTAAACATTGGCAACGGCGAATACCGCAGACGATGGAACGATGAGCTGTATGATTTATACGACGACATTGACATAGTTCAGCGAATAAAAAGACAGCGGCTACGCTGGCTAGGTCATGTTGTACGGATGGAAGAAAACACTCGCTCTGAAAGTGTTCGATGTAGTACCCGCTGGAGGAAGCCGCGGAAGAGGACGACCTCCACTCCGGTGGAAAGACCAAATAGAAAGTGACCTGGCGTCACTTGGTGTTTCCAATCGCTTAAAGCGGTTCCTACGCCAAATATATATAAATATATAAGTTATATATAATTCGTTTAGCTTAATGACTTACAAACAACCGTTATGTGAACAAATAAATATACTCTCTTAGTAACTTTGTTGCGAGAGTATAAAAAATCCGATCTTTTCCGACGTCTACATAATCGATACGGGAATAAGAACTCGTACCTCTCCTTATTCCTCCCAGGCCCATTTCGATTATGATAAAAATTTTAACATTTCGCAAAAAAAGATATTTATTCTTACTGCATTTCGAATTCGCTTACTTTTTATTTATTTACATACTTATTTCGTTTTTATTCATCACTTCAAAAATAAACTTTCTTCTGCACTTTCATTCCTAATGGACAAGAGAATTATTCGCAAAAAGCATTGCAACCACTTGGCGCCACAGCTGGCGAAAGTAAAAATATGCAAATACAAAATTTTGTTGACTTTTGACATTTGACAGTCTGACACTTTGTCTGACAAAGCAGACTAAAGTTGTTGGTTTTGAAGTGTATTTTTCATTATTTAAAAAGTTGATTTCGCTAGAGAAGGAGGTGAATAAATTTTTATGAAATGATAAAGTTACAACAATATGCAAGATACGAGAGAGTATGGGTATACCTGCTTAAAGTGGTATAAATACTTGATATTCTATAGTTAATCTACTAAATTTATACCAATTGTTTGTTCGATTCGCCATTCACTTAAGCATTTTAATGAAATGTCTTTCAGCTAGAAATACAGTTGCCAAAACAACTTTTATTTGACGAAAGGAAGAATTTTAGTACCGAGACTTTCTAAAGAATATATACATATTAACATCGTTTGGAAAATTATTTGCTAGGAAATAGCTACTGAGGACACATTTACACATACTGCTTAACTCTTCACCTACTATTTACCCCTTTCTCACACACATAACTGTTGAGCTGTCACGCCAATTATAGTCTAAATTAATTAAATTCTCGCTTATAATTAGCTTTGAATTGAATGATGGGAAATACACATACATATACTTATATGTACTGTTATTTGAAACATAAGCAGTTACAAACTAATAACTGTCACTATGTGCATTTCAACGGCTTATTATACTACCTTCAGGCGAAACTGCCTTGTATTGTCGCGGCTAATTAATTTTGTGTTTGTTAGGGCTCATGACAGCCAATCGCCTTTTGTTCCGCCTTCACCAAGACTTCGTGTTATTAAATGTGGCAAATAGAACAGCAAACTAGGACTGGCCTATTACTATGTATTATATGAGGTTATTTTAACTAATCCCATTGGCATTTAAAGCGGATTCTAGAGGGAGGAGACACATAAGAGAGTTTTGAATTCCTATGCTATTTTAATGGTCTCATGCACAATTAATTTGAATCTATCTTATGTCAGGCTAAATCGATATATCAAGATGGTAACTGTATTATCCGTGAGTTAAGAAGTTTAAAAATCCTAAGTTCTTTTGCCAAAGCTAGAGTCGCCGGGTACCTAAGACAGCTGGCCGTATATGAATCCAATCCAATTCGTGGCTTAAACTGCTGTGGAATATTATGTTCAAAGTGATATTCTCTCTAATCGACAATATTAACTTTTTACAAGTCTCTACAGTTAGGACACTAATTATTGAAACTTTTCTCTCTTCATTGCTTCATGTTATATTTCCTTGGAAATATGAGTAAATTGTTTCATCTTGCATTGGTTAAATATGAATTGGAGCCGTCATAAGTAAAATTAAAAATATATTCTGTCTTGATAGCACACGAAATTGCTTCGTCCTTGATCGATTCGTCAATTCTTATATGCTTATTTTTATATACTTATGTGGCCAGTTACTCACATAAAAGTGTTGAATTCTCCATCCTCTTATTCGTGGACCATCTTTCAAGTCTTTACGATCTTTATAGCTAGTTGAGAATTTCAATTACTAGTAGTGATATCAAGCATAATTGCAGGAGCATCCACATCTAACCTGGAAATTATACAATCTTTATTTTTATACTCTCGCAACAAAGTTGCTAAAGATACTATTATAGTATTGTTCACATAACGGTTGGTTGTAAGACCTAAAACTAAACGAATTAGATTTAGGGTTGTATCAAAATTATCAGGATGACAAGCAAAGCTCAAATCCGATGTCTGTCTGTTAATCCGTATGTCCGTCCGTCCGTGCAAGCTGTAACTTGAGTTAAAATGGAGATATCTTGATGAAACTTGGAAGACGTATTTCTTGGCACCATAAGAAAGTTAGGTTCGAAGATGGGCGTAATCGGATCACCGCCTCGCCCCAAAATGGCGATAACCAAAAACATATAAAGAGCCATAACTAAGCCATAAATAAGGCAATCGCAATATGAAGGGGCATATGTGGATGTAATTTTTTTGAGGAAGTGAGCGTTGTCCCACCCCCTACTAATATTTGTGTACATATCTCGTAAACTACTAAAGCTTTTTTGATTCGTTTCTTTTAGGTACTACCTTATACAATCTGAATATGGAGGAAATCGGATTATAACCACGCCCACCTCCCATACAGAGTTATGTTGGAAACTACTAAAAATACTTTCATTCAGTCTGGTGGTTCAGAAGCCTTAAATTTCATTATAAAGATGGCACAGAAGGGCTGCACTCAAAATGGTACACAAAATTGAACTTGGTTCCGCCCGCTTATGGGTAAAAAACCATATCTTCGAAACTCCTCGGGCAATTTCAATGAAATTCCATTCAAATTATCTTCTTGGCTTCCCAATGATATGTTGTTAACATAGTCCAAATCGGTTCACAACCACGCCTACTCCCCGTATACGAGAGCTTTGTCGATCTGAATCGTTTACTTTTCAAAATATAAAGTTAGTACTAGTGAAGATATCGGCACGGAACTTTGCAAAAATACTGAATTTAAAGAGTGACATCGCCTTTCTAAAAATCGTCGAAATCGGCCCATAAGTTGTCAATAGCCTATATATCAAATATGAGGGACTCAGTGCTTCTAACAAATTTTTTACCGAAAATATAGGTAAGTCTAAATTAATAAAATTAAATAAATAAACTGCGAGAGTATAAAATATTCGGTGACATCCCAACTTAGCCCTTTTTTACTTGTTATTTTTTAATTTAAGTTTCAAACGTGCTGTTTCGACTGGTTCGAACCATGAGGAGAGTTAGTTCGATATTAGATGTGTCGGGTTCTGTGGACACACAAAGAGATGGTTGGTATCATGTGGGGACTCATTGCATGCAGGACATGTATTCAGTATATCGGGGTCTAGTCTGAATAAGTTGAAGCTTAACCTGTTACAGTAATCAGAACGAAGCTTCTCTTTACTCCTTCTTTCTCAGGAATCTCTGAATCACTGTCTGAATCACTGCCTATCGAGGGACGACGGTTATTAAAACAGATACTATCAATTAGAGTAACTCATATTGTCTGGTATAGTAGTTCCTTATCGTTAATTTACCATATAAACAAATTGTATTTCAGTCGTCTTTGTAAGTTTATTCAAGATTTTAATAATCAATGTTTTTTTCTGAGAATTCTTATGCATTAAGCATTAAGCGTTATTAAGCATCCTGCCAATCGCAAGCATCAGCTTAACTCTCAAACGATAGCCTCCAGCCCTACACTGCGTCAAAGTCAACGCTTTAAATTAGCTTGTCTGCTTTGCCTGTGACAAAAGAAATTGACTGCAAAGGCATAGTACTCGTATTTGTCGGATAGTGAACACTTTCTTTTGCTTTCAATAAATAAAAGGATAATTCTTTGCTAGCGGTAGCTTAGCTTTGACAGAGCTCATTAAAAGCGAGGAAATGTAGTTCTATTATTAAAAAAATTGCGGAAAAATATATACTCAATAGAGTCAGTTATGTATCAGGCATAATCAAAGAGTAAACATACATCCTCTACTTATATATAAGTTTTAATATACTATATGTACATAAGTATATATACTTTCCTAATGTAGTCCATATCAAAACCCTCTAAAGTACACAGAAAGTACTTTTTTAATTCTTATGAGAGCACTTTAGAGCAGCACATAACTTCGTTAGCACACTTTTAGGCGCATACGCCCGCTTTTATACACACAGGTAAGTACTTTCATACAGAAGCGAGTTTTCCATATTTTCCTCGGCACGACTTTCAAGGAGTTCACAGCGGTAGCAAGTCATTAACGCTTCAATGAGTAAAAACTAAAATGGCAACGCCGCACATTTGCATATACACATATTCATACACAATGACTATGTTGCTCATTTACCTGGTCTGGTCTAGACGAACACTTAAACACGTTCTGACCAGAAGCTACTCAACAACTTACAACAAACTAGCGGCCTCTCACTGTTATTGCAGGTTATGAGTGGCGCGAAGGAGTGGGTGAAGGGTTTTAAAAATGAGTTGCGTGTCTTTTAGTTGTTACGAAAACAATAATGTGGTCATGGAAAGTCTTTGTAATTGGAGAATGTGCGCAATAAATAGACGAGCGTTACAAGGAAATGTGATAAAAATAATTATCGAAGAAAGGTGATACATTTTAAATAATGGGGGTTATAAGAACGGTTAAATTAAGAAATAGTTTAAGCTGTTGAAGGAGGGGAGGAGTTAGGAGGACACTGAATGATAAATTTATTTGTATGTAGTATAAAAATAGCAGTGACGATACGCAATTACGCAATTTAAAATGGGCATCTGTCTCGTATTATAATCAATTCACGAATATGATATCTTCAACCCAGTGGGCCTAGAAAAGTTCATTAAACCGAAGATGAGTTAACAAAGGGAATATAAAACAAACCTACCGAATTGCTTTGGATGGAGAAGAAGAATTAAGCTTAGGCCTGCGATAAATAGAAGTATATACTACGTTTTATATATATATAGCTCTAGACTGGGATTTGGCATATTTCGACTGCAACAAGTTTCCAAAGAACTTAGCTGATCCTACCTTCAGTGATCTGAATTACTGTATTGCGGAGTATAATTCTCATGTCTCCTTCTCTTCTTCACAGTCCTACGAGACGTTGGCGAGACATAGCCGGTGGAGAAGAGGGGCGATGACCGTCTTCACGGAAGGATCTAAATTCAGAGGGAAAGTTGGAGGAGGAATCTTCTGCAAGGAGCTTAGCGTCAAAACCTGCTGTAGGCTACCGCATCACTGCAACATTTTTCAAGCGGAAGTGGATTACTCAGAAGGGCTCCCGCTGTCCAAGCATTCACTTGGATAGTAGAGCGGTGAATTCTGGCCATGTATTCGCACAAATCAAGTCAAGGAGTGCTTCTACCTACTTTAGTATAAGATTCGTTTTGACTTGCACAGCGATGAGCTTGCGCGTAATGGGATCCAAGCTGCAATCTCATCAGATTGGAAACAAGCTGGTGCACCATTATCCTCCTATCTCTCCGTTGAATGAACACGGTAGATGTTGGACAACGATCCCTACAAAAGCGTGTTCGAAATCATTCATAAGGTGGATCGCAGGAGATCTACTGAGCTATTTGCTCTCAACATGGTTTAACACGCCGTAATGGTTGGAGGCCTTAGTGGACACTATCCGATGGGGCGGCATATAGCCCCAGGCTAAATATCCTGTCGGTTGCAAATTGCCAATGTTGCATAAAAGAAGGTGGGAACAAGACATCGAGACACTTTCTCCTTCAATGTCCAGCTTTCGCTAGATTGCAGCTGAAACCTCTTGGCAGGATGAACTTTGGATACTCCGTGGAACTGTTCCGAATACAAATTAATTGCCTTAACAAACTCGTAAAAGGCTAAAAGCGTTCTTCATCCACCCTTTAACTGAATCTAACTTAACCTGGCGCCAATGAGATGGTATTACAAAATATATATTTGAAAGGATTTTTACCGTTGTTTTGCTGCAAGACGATAACTTCAAATGCTATTCTTTGAATGTTTCCAATTGCCTTTCAGACAGCCAACGGACGCACATCATTATACATCTGAAAAACTGAAGGCTATTTCGATAGGTTCTTAAGATTGAGGACAAAGTCATGACGAGAACACTGCAGCTTCCATACGGTAATTTGTTCGGTGCTTTCAGTTAATGATTTATTCAAGGTCATTATGAAGGCATATCCCCTTAAGAAGTTAATTAAGAACTGCCTGCCAATTTCAAATCCGCTTTATTAAACGTTATTCTAAATTTTAGATTTGTTAAAGAATAAAGAAAATCAGCCTTGGCTTTGGCTGGACTTCATAGACATTTTTCTCATGCGTAGGTATATACTATATACAATTATCTCCGAATGTCATATGCATTTCTGCCTGCATTTCCGTTCCCATCGAACTCCGTAAAGACTACTCATTTGATGACTTCTGACAAGTAGGGTCAAAGGAGAGCCAAGAACATTACACACCAAAGAAAGGAAAAATCAAAACAAAAGCGACAATCAACAGACATTTCGCAAAAGTACACACACACACTCAAATTACATATGTACCGCACTATATACATATATATGTACATATGGGTGTGCACATATCAAAGGACAGGCAAAAAAGAATGCTCAGCTGTTGAGTGGTCGCTCTGTATATGTCACACAATGTGCAAGCAATTGATGCATAACGCTTCGGACGGCTGAGTTTGAAATGCAAAGATAGCGCCATTGTAGATAAGATTGCAAAAAAGGAAGAAATGCAATTTACGAGAACTACTACAAAAACAATAGCAATGCTAGAGACAGACAGCGACGCAGCGTGTGAAATGGAAAATTAAGTAAGTGACCATAGAATTTGGGCGTTTTCTTAAACCTCTCATTATCCCAATAGGCAGTGGATACTTCCGTTACCTGTGACGGGCTATCATAGTATTGGAAGAAATCTCTGCAAATCTTATTTGTGGTTCATTAATTTTGCGATGCCATGAGACTGATTGCGCGACACATTGTTTATGAGCAGCGTAGACAAGTCCTTCAAGGTGTTGAATTGTAGAATGCAGACTCTATTGCCGTCAATGTGGCGACCTTTCGTTGTAATGGGCCTATTATAAAATTTGGTAAATTAAATTCTTGATTCCGAAAAGATGTGATCATATGGAAACGTTTCCATAAATCCTTACAAGTCATTTTTCTCTTTATGTTTAATTAGCTTCATGTGAAATTACTAAAAGGCAGTGATGTCGAAAATCTCTGAAAATCAATTAATATCCTTTTGAAATCGACTAAACATTTCCTTTCCAATGTACCTCCGAACATTCGTAAATATAATTCTCAATGAAGTAAAAGATGTTTTTTGCGAAATTCGTGGGCCCCCAATTTTAAGCCCAAAGAGCTCTGGGATGCTGAATACAGCGACTTCTATCTGAACGTGAGGATAATATTTCGTCGTACCTGGTGTTTGGTCACTTCGGACAAGAAGATCAACTTTGAAGCTACTTCAGAGCAGTACTTGGCGTTGTGCCAAGGTTGACGGCCACTAATTTCTGGGATTCAAAAGGAGTGATCTGCTTATTGAAGGTCGCCTTAGTTACAGAGTTCTATTATGGGCATTTGAACCGATTGGACCATCCAAAGTTTTCGATTTTATACTCTAGCATAACGGTTTTTTTGTAAGTCCTAAAACTAAACGAGTTAGATATAAGGTTATATATACCTAAGTGAAGGAGGACGAAGAGTTAAGTTTAAATCTGGATGTCTGTCTGTCCGTCCGCCCGTGCAAGCTGTAACTTGAGTAAAAATTGAGATATCTTAATGAAACTTGGTACATGTGTTTCTTAGCACCACAAGAAGGTTCGTATATGAACGGAATCGGACCACTGCCACGCCCACAAAATGCCGATAACCGAAAACCTGTAAAGAGTCTTAAATAATATGAAAGTGAACTTTGGTACAAAGGATCGTTCTAAAAGGGACGTATTTGGATGCAATTTTTATGGGAGAGTGGGCGTGGCCCCGTCACCTACTAAGTTTTTTGTATATATCTCGTAAACTACAAAAGCTAGAACAACGAAACTCTCTAGAGTCGTTACCTTCAGGCACTTCCTTATACAGTCTCCCATACAAAGGTTATTATGAAAACTACTAAAAATTCTTTAACTCAGTAGTACTTATAAGTCAAAAAGCATATTTCCGAAACTACTTGACCAATTTTAATGAAATTTGGTTCATAATATTTTCTTGGCAGTTCATAACCACGCCTACTTCCCATATACCAGAACATTGAAGCTGATCTACATCGCTTACTTTACAATATTTAAAGTAAAAACTTTTCGTAAATACTGCATTTATACTATGGCATAGCCCTTCAGAAATCGAACCATAACAATAGGAACACAGTGCTTCTAGTAAGTCTCTCAGATATTTTGAAGAAATTCAGGGGGAATATTTTTCTTATAATAATATGTCTCCGTGCCAAAAATGAGTGAAATCGGGTTATAACTTACCCTAGCACCCATATACCTAATAATAGGATTTTCACATTTCAATGGACTTTAATTACTTGTCGAACAACCCTTCTTTATCAAATTATAAATTTTTGTTTGTACTCTCTCCTATAGATTTAACTAATAATATTATTAGTAAAATTTAAAAATAACAAATAATTACTAAAGATTTTATATTTAAAACAGCATAGTATGGTAACACCATCAATAGCAGACAATCGATAATTAACAGTTATCGATATCTGCGATTTTGTTCATACTCTTCTCTAATTGCACAACAAATTTCGTACTTACAGTTTTTATTGCAGCGTGATTTTGTGTCTAAAACTTTTCTCCTTCGTAATATGTGAATTTCAGATTGGAAGACAAATAAAATAAAAAGAACTGGTGATAAAAGATAATTGGAAGTTTTCTCAAAATGTCTGCCGGTTGTTCTCATTCACGCCAAAGACAATTTTTACGTTACGGCGGTAGCATACAAGAATTACGCGAGCAATTACATCAGGAAATCGAAAACAAAGCAAAACGTTGTTCTAATTCCACCTATGAATGTTCAATACCACGTGTAGATGGGTATGAATATTGCATGCGGCATATACTACAAGATCCATGCGGCAACTTCCGACAATGCACTTTTATTTACCCCAATGGACGTAAATGTGCCAATGCACTGCAAAAGCATGACATAAAAAAAGATCCGGCATTGACAACGCTTTGTTTTGAACACAATCGCCAAGCGCAGCTACAGAAAACGCATGCTACAGTTGGAAAATTGAAGCGCACTGACACCAATGAAGTATTGTTAAACAACTTGGCGCATCACATCAATATCGAAGATGTACAGCCGGAGGAGACAATTGCAGAGCAAGATGAAGAGATTGATGTGGTGTCGCCACATGTGGCGCCTTTTGGTGTGTAAATAGTACATACAAAATGATATTAAGATAATAACATTTAATCTAATTTACAGTTGCATATGATCAGGTGAATAACCTTAATACAGCGTTATCGAACATGCAGAAAAGACGACGCATTCTAGATTATGCGTCTGATAGCTCTAGTGAAGATAATGAACCGCACAACATAAACAACACAGCACGAGGTTATGAATTCAACGAGTCTGACGATGATAGCGCGGACTCAGCACCTGAGGATTTATTAAAGTAGTTGACAAATTGAGTTTTATTTTTAAATGTATTAGTAACATTACTCTTTACACTACAGGCATGCCGGTATATACACACGTGAAGAAGCGGTGCGCATTGCTGAAGCAAAACTCACTAAACTACAAGGTCTCTACATTGACCAAATCAATAGCTTGCATCACACACTCAAGGAACGCCGGCGTCGCTATTTACAAGCTTTACGTAAGGAACGTGAAATGTTATGTAAGTTTATTTACAGCATAATTCTATTTTACATATTTTTAATACAATATCTGTTGTCTATTACCAACCGTAGGCAGCATACATGATCAATTGAAGGATACGCCGCGTGAACGTAAACTCTACGATCAACTTAAGGCACTAAATACATATCATCGGCGTTATGGCGTTGAAGCAGTACTCTATAAGAAATTTAAAGAAAAGCGTTCACGCGCTACCGAAGGTTATGGGCATAAAGGTCCCGGCTTTACGAAATGTGCCTTCTCTGAGGGTGGTGTTAAGTGCGGTGAACGCGCCATGCCATGCTGTAAATACTGCCGCAAACATATTATGGAGGACAAAAAACAGATACTTTTCCATGCCTGTGAGGTGGAGAAGAGCGGCGTTGTGTGCCAGGAGCCAATACCGTGCATTTTCGATGATGCCTCAACTTGTATCTTGCATTTGGCAATACCCGCACGTCGTCAGTATATACAGAAGGTGTGTGCGTCGTAAAAAACAAACGCTTTTTTTCTTAACTAGTACTAACTATTAATTTGCATAGCGTTATGCAAAAATTATATAAAACGCGGTAAATTGGTGTTACATTTTGTGTGCGTGTGTCTTGAACAAATTACCATAAATAGTACTTAAAAATGCCAAAATGTATTTACCAGTTTACCAAATAAGCTTCTTACATTTAAACAGTACTTACTGATTGTATTTTTATTTAATGAAAAACAAATTATGAATATCGTTATTAAGTTTTCTAACTATTGTTTAGTTTTAATTTAGTTTATGACTGTTGCACTGCTTTTTGATTTCAATTTCGTGAAATCTTAACATTTTGTAATTGTAAATACACATCCGTTCTCCTCCATCTTACAGGATTACCCTAAATATGCTCCCATAACGTGAAGGAGCTCAATACAGGGAAAGGGTAATTTAAGACTGTGACGTTGTGAAAGCAAAATGAACAAATGATTAATTATAATATAAATATAATTAAATGAAATGTCCAATTAAAATATCAATTAACATTGCTTTTACTATGGCCAAATAATGTATGTATGTAATGTGCGAAAAGCGTTTCAAACTTAGGTACTAATTGTAACCACCAAAAGAAAACAAAAACCAAAACAAAAAATTAAACAGTAACAAAAGATTGCACAACCACTTAATGGAACTTAATCGTTAAGTAAATAGTGAATTTCACTATATCAATCATTAATGGTTTATACCGATTACACAATGTTTTTCTTTGCAGAAATATGAATCGGAAACTGAAGAAGACGATACAAAGGAAGAAACCGATTTTAAATCACCCAAGCAAACGAATGTTAAAACGGAAAATGCAGTTACAGCAACACCTACAACAAAAACAGCATTCTCACAGTGCAGTACGCGCGACGCCAAAGCTACGAAAACCAGTGAATAGAGAAATAGCGTGGTTCTAACTAGTTTTATTTTAAATGTACAATATTATGTCAAATGTTTTAAAAAGCTTTTAATATTTTAGAAATATTTTTTTTTTTTAACTTTTATTTAGAAAAATAACTTTAATAAACGTTGCAATATTTACATGACTAATAAAGTGCTAATCGTTTTTAAGCACAAATGATTTACAGCATATTGTTTAATTAGCTAAAAATTAACAACAAATGCAACCCAGTTGCTAAATTCTACGAATTATTTGCATATTCAAACTTGCAGCTTGTAATTCGCACGACTAATACATGAAAACAACGATCCGGCAGCGCATAACGATAAAGGGAAATGTATTTGCAGGTTAAAACCGTTTTGTAAATAAAATGATATAAATTCGAAAAATATTAAACGGAAATATGTATATCAGAATATATTTATTCTATTTAAATATAAATATTTCAAGTTTTAAAGATAAGATGAAAAGAAGAGATAAGCGAATGTATGTAAAAGGATCTAAGCCGTACCAAAGACCAGTCACACCAATGCAATGAACTACCAGCAGACTCTAGACAGTCGGTTCTACGTTACCAGAACGGTCCCGAATACTTATCCGACCAAGAACTGTCAAATCGGCGCATTCCTCAGAATTATTTGGAAAATATTTTATGCCGTTTCAACAATAACAACCAGCAGCTATAAATTATTTTTTGGAAATATTTTGCAACGTTAGAGCGAAATTGTAGAACGTAAGCAGGACTAGATGTAGCGACACCAAAGTTTGAAGAAAACGTAGAAACCCTGGTGCTAAAGCTACCTGTAAAGTTCAAACTTACAAATAAATATAAAAGGTGAAAACGCAATGAATTGTAGGCAGCGTTTTGAATTCAAGTGTTCATCATATGGAGATGTAAATAATAACTTCAGTTTCCGAATTCTTCTAAATCAATGTTGAGAAAAGCTTATTTTAAATTTTCTGTATAATGGAATAAAGAACTTGGTTGTTTAGACATCGCCGAATAAAGTTGTGTCTACAAGAACTATAACAATGAAATGCAAATAACGATTTTACCAATCCATTCACGTGCGTTAAGCATACAAGTGTTTATCATGACGAGCTGTGAATAATAGCTTCAGTTTGTCTAAATCTATAACTATGCTTAGAAAAGTGCATATTTGTAATGGAAAATAGTTTTCAGTAATTTACAGATCACACAATACAGTTGGTGTGACCACTTGTCAACATGTTAAATAATAAACTACACTTAATACACTATAAATATGACTCTTCTATTTTAACATAAACTTTACATAAATACATTGTTATTTTTTCTCTAAAAACTTAATAATAGCGTCTTTCAACTCGGTGTTAACTTCCCTAAACTTTTTCATGCACTCCGCCTTTTGTCGTTCAACTTCAAGTAACTGTCTTTCATTTTCTTCACTATTCCTTAAATATTGTATTATCTCTGTTGATAGTTCCTCGAATTTGTCCAACACTTTCATTTGAAATTGACTCGGTGCCTTCTTCTTTTTAGCGTGGGTTACACGCGCATAATTGCTGGTATGTGGAGATGCCGGCGGTGAAGGAACTGGCGGCAATGGAACTGGCGACGAAGGTGCAGACGGCGGTACGGTCGGTGAGAAGCATGATGCATTACAAGATTCCCCTATTAAATGGTAGTTTTATAGTTTTGTACTACAATAGAAAAATTATCTTTTAAAAGCATTGCATACCTTGAATGGATTTCATAGTGGATTCACAAAATGAATTTGTTTTGAAACGTCCGATTATCTGGTGGACTCTTCCGTAATGCGACCATGAAGATATTGATGCACCACTTTCCATCAAATACGCTTTTTCGTTGCTGGGTATGCAATATTAAATATCATTTAGTTATGTTTTTAATAAGAAAAGTATTATATGCCACATACCGATAACGCTGTGTAAAATTGGCCACTTTCACTTGCACCTCCCGCCCATTATACATATAGCCCAACTGTGCTAATCCTTCAGATATCTTCTCATAAATGTGCATATTTTTACGTGCAGCACGGAGCTCCACTACATACTCAGCCCACAAATCCAGAACGGCCAGCTCAGCTCCCTCAGTCCATGATAGGCGCTTCCGTTTTGCTTTTGGCGCTATTGAAAATAGTAAATTTGCGCATTTAAAATAAATTTTAATGAAATTACACTAATTTACTCACAATTCATGTTTTCCCTCTTCATTTTGCACCTTAATTGAACTAGCAATTAGCGATTGGCTTTTAATTACCCAAGCAGTGGCATACAGCGCAGGGTTGCATGCAAAATTTTATTCGATTTACATTCAATTGAAAATTAATTGTACAATACAGCAAAATTTACACTTTGTTAATTGTTTAAAATTAATGTTCTAGTCTAGTATTTTACTAATTATATTAATTAATCAGCTTTAAGGTTTGTGAATACACGATTACTGAAATGAAACGTTCAGTTTTATTTGTAAATTCTGTTTAATTTTGTCAGTCGCGTAGTGACAATCATGTATGCTTGACGCATACGCACGCACACGCGTGTCATGGAGTTGCGGTTTAGTTGTACTGCCATATGTTTGCAGTAAATTTTATTATTATTTTGTTGTTGCATTTAACAGCTTCCACTATCACAAAGAAATAAGTTAGAAATTATGTGATTTGTTTATATGGTATAAAATAATCTGCTAAGTTCTGTTGCTATTTTTGCGTTAAGAACTCAGTTGTGATAACACTGGAAGTAGTAAGTCAAGCTATTTCAACAAATCGGAAATTTCTGTAAGTTAAAATTGTTTACAAAAATTCCAAATAATTTCTACCACTTAAAATGAAAAATTTACTAATTACATTTTCTATATTACTAACTAAATTAAAGTCTTTGAAACGAACACTTGGCAACGCTGCCTCCTGACAGTTTGTCCGCGTTTTTGCTTCCGGTAGCTACATCCTCGATTCGGTTAAAAAGAAATTACTTCAAAAGTGTAGAATTACAACTGGTAAATTAACAATTCTTGTAGTAAAAGATAAAGTATATATTAGTGTATTGCAGCAACTAATTTGCGTGAGTCAAGATCTGCTATTTAGCAACTAATTCGGTGTTTTAAGAAGTAGGTATATCTCAATGCTATGGAAAAGTGCAAACGCCAATAGCAGCGCCATTTTCAAGGGTTAAGAAAACAGTTGAGACAGTTTGAGTGCTAGTGTTGATATTAAATATCCCTCAAACTCATGTATTCCAAGACATGAACCTTTTCTAAAAGTTTGAAAGCTATACTAAGAAGTGAGTTATTTCTAAAGTTTGGAAAACTCTTAAGCGTGTTTGTGATAATTTGGAATTTGAGACAACAAAGCGTTTTATGAAATAAATATTTTATTTTGTAATCCAGTATAATATCTTTATATATGTATGTGGAAAATATAAAGAAAAGTTATATTTATGAAGTGAAGTGAAAAGTGGAGTGACACAGTTTGAAAACTATTGTATTAATTATGAAGTAAATGTCAGTTGCAAGTCATAAGAGTCAACAGTCGTTGCTAAATATTATTTGATATTGGAAATAATATACCGAAAATGTTTTAGAATACTAAATGTTAAATATACATATAATTTAGTGATATTCGTAATATATTATGTAATGCGCAAATGTTAAATAATCGTTTGTTGCCAGAAACTTCTTACATATTACAGAATAAACGGAGATATTCAGGTAAGTAAAAACAATAACAGATAGCTTTATAAATATTTGTTATGACAGTTAAAATTATTTAATAGTTTGTTGTGGGTGAAAATTCTGAATAATTTCTGCTCTAAAGTTTTGCAAATAATTTACTTTTTTTATCATGTACTTGTTCTATATCTTCATATTTGGAAATATCTACTATGCATAATAGAATCTTAGATCTTAGATCTTAGAGCAGTTTAAAATAAGGCCATTTTTTTGGTCACTAGAATAGACACACTTAAAATAATTAATTTTTCGAAGAAAACTAGCATATTTTAAACTTTTATTTTAAGTGAGTATCAATATTAGACTTATTAGGCTAAATTGAAAAATATTTTCAGTAAAGTGTATTGCTTCCTTGTTTGCAATAACTTCATATCTCTGTTTTGTCCTTGAATGATATAGAGAGTATATGAAATTTAGCGAATTTTCACTTGAAGCAAGTGTTATTGCTACAATTAATGGTTCTTTATCTTCGTATTGGTTTCCTTCTTCATAAACTTCCCTAAAGGCCAACTCCAAATATTATCAATTTCGTTATTATCAATTTCGTTAACTAATCGAGCGTTATGAATCGGGACATTATCTTGATGAAAAATGCGTGGGATATATCTGCAGAGATGTATTAACAATAGAAAAACTGACTCTAATGTTATTTTGAAGCGTTCACCGTTCATTTTCTGATCAATGAAAAAAATCAATTGTTCTATAAAACATGATGTCATCCCGTACCATTACCCACTTATAATGGCGGATGAAACACACTTCTTTTTTACGTAATTCATGAAAATATATATATATATATTAATTAAAACGTTTTTCATAAGTAAAACAACTCAACAACGATCATTGAGTCGAGTGTCAGAATGACACTGTTTTTGTTTGACAATATTTCGATTCTATAGTCTATTTTTAGGACTTCCAATAGGCTCAAAACATTACCTAGTCCTATTTTTCTCCAAATATTGCTAAAACACAATTTTTTTCTTAATATTAAGATTTTTATTCATGAAAATAATTGCTCATTTTACACAAGACAAAAAAATGTTAAGTGCATCTAATTGAATGGCCAATGTGGATTCTTCGAAGTTTCTAAAGTTTTTGAATGCACAGTTATGCTTGCACAAACCAAGCAACGATGCTAAGTTTTTTATCGAACATGGTTTGAACTTTCATAAGAAAAAGGTTTTGCTCAACTAAAACATACTTGGTAGTAAATATAACGGGATCTGTATGGAAAAAATGGGTGCGTCTAACCTATGATCAGCAGTGTATAAGCAGTGAGTTTAGAAATAATTAATAAGTTTGTTTGGATAGATTAAAAAAGAAATTAATAAAGTCTAGTGTTTTGGAAAAGGAAGGAGAGTCCCATTGTTATGGTGGTTATATACAATGGACTAAATATTACAACAACGGCGGCGAAGAGCTGATAAGGTGCATGCATCAGCTTCTTTGCGAAATATGGTCGGAAGAAAGCATGCCCGACGATTGGAATCTCAGTGTACTCTGCCCAATCCACAAAAAGGGAGACCCCACAATCTGCGCCAACTATCGTGGGATAAGCCTCCTTAACATCGCTTATAAGGTTCTATCGAGCGTACTGTGTGAAAGACTAAAGCCCACCGTCAACAAACTGATTGGACCTTATCAGTGTGGCTTTAGACCTGGAAAATCAACAACTGACCAGATATTCACCATGCGCCAAATCTTGGAGAAGACCCGTGAAAAAAGGATCGACACACACCATCTATTTGTCGACTTTAAAGCTGCTTTCGACAGCACGAAAAGGAGCTGCCTTTATGCCGCGATGTCTGAATTTGGTATCCCCGCAAAACTAATACGGTTGTGTAAGTTGACGTTGAGCAACACCAAAAGCTCCGTCAGGATCGGGAAGGACCTCTCCGAGCCGTTCGATACCAAACGAGGTTTCAGACAAGGTGACTCGCTATCGTGCGACTTCTTTAACTTGATGCTGGAGAAAATTATAAGAGCTGCAGAGCTAAATAGAGAAGGTACAATCTTCTACAAGAGTGTACAGCTACTGGCGTACGCCGATGATATCGATATCATTGGAAACAACACCCGCGCCGTTAGTTCTGCTTTTTCCCGCCTGGATAAGGAAGCGAAGCGAATGGGTCTGGTGGTGAACGAGGACAAGACGAAATATCTCCTGTCATCAAACAAACAGTCAGCGCATTCGCGTCTTGGCTCCCACGTCACTGTTGACAGTCATAACTTTGAAGTTGTAGATAATTTCGTTTATCTGGGAACCAGCATTAACAACACCAACAATGTCAGCCTTGAAATCCAACGCAGAATCACTCTTGCCAACAGGTGCTACTTTGGACTGAGTAGGCAATTGAAAAGTAAAGTCCTCTCTCGACGAACAAAAACTAAACTCTACAAGTCCCTCATCATTCCCGTCCTACTTTATGGTGCAGAAGCGTGGACGGTGTCAACATCCGATGAGACGGCACTAGGAGTTTTCGAGAGAAAGGTTTTGCGGAAGATTTACGGTCCCTTAAACATTGGCAACGGCGAATACCGCAGAAGATGGAATGATGAGCTGTATGTGTTGTTCGACGACATAGACATAGTCCAGCGAATAAAACGACAGCGGCTACGCTGGCTGGGTCATGTTGTGCGAATGGATGAAAGTGCCCCAGCTCTGAAAGTTTTCGATGCAGTACCCGCTGGTGGAAGCCGAGGAAGAGGGAGACCTCCACTCCGGTGGAAGGACCAGGTGGAGAAGGACCTGTCTTCATTTGGTATTACCAATTGGCGCCAAACCGCCAAAAGGAGAGATGCGTGGCGCACTGTTGTGGACTCGGCTATAACCGCGTAAGCGGTTTCTACGCCAGTTAAGAAGAAGAAGAAATATTACAACATATTTTATTTTTAAACTTTTTTGGACCAGAAATCATAAATCTCAAAGTCTATTATAATCAATTATAAATGAAATACCCAACAAAAAATTTATTACTGATCACGATCACGGAAATAAGGGCTTAGATATTTGTAGTTGAGTATAATTTCTTGAAATTGGGGAAATATAATGGCTTCACAAAATAGAGAGAGAGAATAGAGATAAGCTCCCTACAATACATGTAAATTGGAATTTTCATTAGGAGCGTAGTAGATTAAAACTCTCGCTCCTCAAGATTTGACACGTGCTAGAATTGTTTTATTAACGGAATTTGGAGTATACTCGGAATTGGACGCACTAAAATCGCTGAGGTTATAGTCGCTGGTATCTAGCACTGCAGCCATTTCGTCTGCGTTCAAACTTCTACCAAAGTTTCTTCTATTCATTCAAAAATTTTTTTTTAGCGCAAAAATAGATTAAGTATTTTCATATGATCACTGCACACCAGTGGGATAATATATCCCGTTAATATAACTTGAACCATACCATTCGGCCGGCGGCGTTACATGGGCCGCACTTCTTCGGTTATTATCAAGACCGACACGTTACTGTGAATGGGAATCGCTACCGCTCAATGATAACCCATTATTTTTGGGTCGAATTGGATTATATGGACTTGGACAATATGTAGTTCCAACAACAAAAGGACGGCAAACCACTCAGCGAATGTCATAATTGCAAAAAAAAATCGAGTTCCATACATAATGGCATCGAATTCAAATATATATTCAAATATATAGAGAGCAAACTGATTTCTTGCCGATTTTATAAATCTGCTGGAATTCATAATCCATTTTGAAAAAATATTAAATAAATATTAGCAACAAGTTTTTTCATAAAATATAAAATTTCTTACAGGGTGTTAACCACAAGATTATAAAAAGAAATTATGTATAGCACATAAGTATATAACGCAATAAATGAGCATAAAAGTGAATGAATGAGTGAAACTGCAAAATAACACAAAAAAACGAGCACAAAAGGGTGGCATAATTATGGCTGGAATATGTTGTTGTTTATTTGGATTTCAATGTAGAAGGGCATTTTACAGCTTTGTTGAAACTCTTTGTTTTTATTTTGGCACACAAATTTATTGTTTTTATTTTGATTCTGACTTTCGCATTATTTCAGTTAGTGCTATTGTTTATTTTATGACACAAGCAGCAAAAGTGATATGCGTGTGCATTTTTTAAATTTTAATGCCAGCATACTTACAAACATACATACATACATACCAGCGAATTTTACACACTTTTAAGTCTTTCGTATAGACTGGTACTTGTACTTGTACGAGTATGTTTGAATGCGCTTAACACTGCATATGGCAACAATTGTTGCAAGTACAATAAAACCGACATGCTCAAAACTTATCCTTGGCCCATGTGTTCAAGTAATACAGTTCATACAGGTGTACAATTTCATGTGTGCATACAAGTGTGTTGGTAGACAATACATATGGGTGAGCGTGCGAGACATGTTAGTGTATACTCGATACTCGTATATGTATGTACACTCTTTTATATACTTATGTCTGCTTTTATGCATTTATAGTAACTTACGAACGATTTTAAACATTTTACAGATTTGATTTTCTACTTTACAAATTTTCATACTCTTTTTATATACTTATTTACAAATATATAATTTTTAGTTATTTAAAGGATTTGACTAGACTAGACGACTAGATTATATTTCCGAATATTTGCCCACTAACCCATTTATATGAAAATATCAATATACATTTTTGTACACACTCAAATAAATGTTTAATAAGGTTTGAAAGTGCTCCTCCTTTCTCTCAAACCAAACTGTTCAAGTTAACTGTTCTTTAGGAATCCAAGCTAGACCGAACACTAAAGGTTTTCTTATATTATTGTATTAATACTAATAGTACAATCAGTGTTAGTCTATTAAGGACAGTCCTTTGTGATGTCAAAAATTTACACTCTCACTTAAATTTAAGAATCGACAAAGCTCCTAGATTAGGTTATGTTAATCTGGTTGGCCAAAAAGCCACACATAGACCAGTTTTGGCCCTTTACGATACCAGATGGAGTGCCGTCAGGTAGTTAATGAGGAGTAGTTATCCTTTAGGATGCCTTCGCTTGACGCGAATTTCAAAAGCGTATGTGGTTTCACTAACGAAATCCCTTCCAGATTACCGTACTGTGAAGTCCCCAAACGCTGAAGCCGTTACCTAGAAAATGTAGGACAAACACACAAGAGATGCTTCATTGTTTTTCTGATACACTGCTCTTAACATTTACTGATGCCTTCGCGATCTATCAGCCCCATCTTGTGGGCGTGCGCCGCCACCAGATAGCGATCATCTCCTTTCTTTCTGATCTACCGCTTTACACATAACTTTTACGATTTTGCATCCCGGTAGATTATTCCACAGCGTTTTGAACTTTTTTACCGAGTCGGCAAAGCGCCTACAACCTACCACAAATCTGTACCTTGTTTTACTTCTATATCCGCTAATTCGCGAGGATGTACAAAAAAGTCAGATCCAAGAAATTTATGCTTAGATCTTGCAAAGGCGGTGCATTCCGAATGGAAATATTATGAAGATTCTATCTCATGCACCTCCAGCTTTTGCAACTAGCGTCCGGTAAAATTTGACCGCGTTTATCCCGATGGGACAATGGCCAGTTAGAACCCATATGACTAAAGAAAAATTGACTTTACTGCGGACTAAAAGTTCTCTAGATCTCTTGCGATTTTACTTGTGTGAGAAGGATCTTGCGACAGAACAAGTGCTATGGACTGTCCAGCGTTTGCTCAGTTCAGCTGAGGCCCATTCATCCATATGTAAATTAAAAGAGAATAGTGGTGCTCCTATTTGTCTCAAAAAGTTAACCCTCTAGGGCAGATATATATTAGTCTTAACTCAAATATGAAGTGATAAACATTTCACAGTCCTACGTATCCTGGTTCATTAGTTACAGGATGTTGCTTATAGGCACAAATTAAATTATTATTCATAAACTAAACACTTTTCTCATGACATTTGTTTTTAATAACTCTCTTATCTTTATTTATTTATATAGTTCACTTTGTTTTCAAATAAAACAATTATTTTTATGTTTTTGAACACTTTTTGTATAATCACTTTTGTATAACTCTGCGGAGAACGCCTACAGACAACATTGGGCATGAAAGCGTTAAATATCCGTATATTATTTAAATTCTTTTTATAACTTTGTGGCCTTTGTTTTTGGTCTATATTAGAGAATGGCTCCGTGGTATGAAATCATATTTACCAACTCCATTCTAATAAGAAAACATATTTTACATTTTGCCACAAGGCATTTCCACATGGTCCAGGCTATAGCTCATCTACTACTACTTTTAAATTTTTAAAGTTTTGAGTTAAAAGAACCATTTCGATGATGATTTTATTTATCACTCATACATTTGATACTTACTCATCTACTCTAAGGTAATTTTAAATTTTAGCTGCTGCATTTTTTTGTTTCTGTAGCTCATCAGTTCTAGATATTGCATTTTACTTAAATTTTTTATAATACCTATCCAAAACATAGAAAGTGGCAACACTGAATTGAGTGCCAAGGTATAGTAACACTCAAAATGTTATCCTATTAACAGCGTAATGAATGAAAAGAAACTCAATGACGAAGCAGAATATGAATGCAAAAATAAGAAAAATGTAAAAGAGGCACGCTGTAAGCTTTGCAATTTTATTGTAGGGAGTAATGCATACGAGGATACATAGATAAGTCAATGATTTTAATAGTAATACTAACATTAATAGTAAAATTATTTTAGAGTATTACAAATTTTTCTTCGTCTGCTTAATTTTTACTGGGTCTGCAGTAACACATTGGATGCTTCATTGTGTATTTTAAAGCTTTAAACTGAATCTATAATCTTGGTCGTTTTGAGGCAGGTTAAGTATTCATTATCATACTGCTTGTACGGACGGCTGAAATGGGACAAATTCATGGAAATAATAATTGGGATTAATTTCAGCTTTGAGAATTTTTGACATAGGGTGACCACCAGGAAGGAGGTCAACCACTGCAATAAATTTTAACTATGAATACACCTTTAGGGGTTTTATTTTCTTAGAGATACAAACTTTAAATATACCGTTTTAACTTTTAACTGTATTGACAATAAAATCGATCGCTGATAGCGTAGATTACTCTAACAACCCTCGTATTATACATTTGCATACTCAATACTAATGCTAAAGTTGGCCCACAGGCAGTGAAGTGTCCTGGCTGTTTAGCTGGTAGCTAAAACGTTGTTGTTAAAACACTCATACAATAGTATTTTATATATTGTGTATATAATAAGTAGTTGTTTCTTTGTGTTTGTGAGTAAAGGTGCTCTAACGCTTGAGAGCGGGAAATTAGCACTCAAATGTAGAATATTAAGTGTTGTTGATATTGCTTTTGTTTCGCACATACATATATTGAGTATTTATTAAAATCGACGGTTGTTGTTCTAGTAATATTGAATATATACAGCTGCGAGCAATGTAATAGTAGTGGATGTTAGAGTTTTACATATCTTTGAGTTATGCAAAATGTCAAAAAATATTAACAACTATTGAAATGCAAAAGTGAAGAATATTTTCCAGGCTATGTTTATTAATAAAAATATTTTGATTTGCATAGGAGCAACATATGTTTTTTATTCTACAAAAATGGGTTTATGTGTGAAAATTATAGGAAGCAGTAAAATAGTTGTAAATCAATAAAAAAATGAAGGTTTTTTGCAAGTTTCTTCTATACGAAATCTTAGTACTTGGTACCATGACCATGATTTTTGATAAAAGCAATACAACACATCTTCATAGAACCTATGAGACTTCGGCATCCTTTCAGTGGAATGCTCTGCCATACTTGCTGCACTACGGTCCACAATTCGTTGTTGTTTTTGGGTTTATCATGCCATACGGCTTTCTTAACGTCTGCCAAAAGCTTTTCAATGGGATTGAAGTAAGAGGATTGATATCATAATATTCGGCATTATATCCTTGTATGCGTCTCGGCCCTTTAGACCTTACAGAGGTGTAGTATGAAAAATAGCCCTAAACTACGATACTGGAACCGTGAAACTCGGGTCTGTATTAAAGGGGCGTCTTGCATACTGACGGGACACTTTACCGCCGTACTTTCGACAACAAGATGTTGCGCCATTTCTCAATCGGCCAAGTTAGGTGTTCTTTGGCAAAATTTAAGAGGTCGTGCTATGTACATGATTTTTTTTAATAACAATATTTGTAGAGAACTGCGGGCATATAAATTATGTTCACCTAGAAGTCCTCTCGCTGTGTGAACACCGCAGGCAGGTTCAGTACGTCCCGAATCTCCACAGCTGTCATTGAATCCGCATTGCGCCCCTTTTTTCGTATTTTTTCTTATAAATAATGGCATTGCGAATCATTGTGGGTAATTGCAGCTGGAGAAATGTGGTTTTAATTTGATATTAAAATTTAGAGTTATTCCTAAACCTTCTAGTTTTTTAAAAAAATAATTAATTGTAAATTAAGTAGTCTGTATAATTTAACTGAGAACCTAAAAAAATTTTCAAATTTTGACATTACAAATATAACAAAACATACATATATGTATATTCTAATTTTTGATACTTTGCATACATTGCAGGATATATTTTTCTTAAAATAAATATTTAGTTATAAATAAAATATTTATTCATTTCAGTTGTATCTATACTTTTTTCTCTTTTTGGAAAATTAGTATTGATCTGATTCTTTAAATAATGTAGTACGATAGTGTTGCTTACATTTTGGCGATATGATATATAATTTAATTATTGATTGATTGTAGAAAACACATTCATCCATAAATAGATCTAATCTAAGATCCATTTAAAAACATATTAAGAGTCAATATACCTTTAAGAGTTATCGCAAAACATATTTTTAAGTTTTAGTTACAATCTCAACCAGGGATTAAAACAGAGAAAAGTCGATTTTTTTTTGCAATCAGACAACTTGGTGCAAACAATTTTTTAAATTTAAAATTATTTAAATGCACTATTAAAATTGGACCAAATGGTGACTGCAAACTATTCTCTAATCTACCTGAAGACCCATAAAAAATTTAATTGAAATCGGTCCTATCCTTTAGGAGGAGTTCGGTGACATCCACACTTACAGAAGAATCTATACTAATATTATAAAGCTGAAGAGTTTGTTTGTTTGTTTGTTTGAACGCGCTAATCTCCGAAACTACTGGTTCCAATTGAATCATTCTTTTTGTGTTGGATAGTCCATTCACCGAGGAAGGCTATAGGCTATATAGTATCACGCTGCGAAAACAGGGGTAAATGTGTAAAAAACGGGGGAAATTATTTATCTTTGAGGGCTTCCGTTCCTTGCGCTGCGAAAGCGGTTCAAGATACACAAAAGTTATGTATACAATGATGGACTAATCATAATAGAAGATAAAATTCATGAGATTTGCGACAAATCCCTAACTGATTTTGGGCTTCCTGCATCAAAGAAATTATTCGCTTTTGGACCCGTTAGAAGTAGCATTGCGAAAACCATATGATATAAATTAATTAAATGAGTATATTATTTAAAATGAACCAAGATTAGTTAATGACCAGGTGACAGTGTATAATGGTGTTCTGCAAAGTGTTCGTTTCAATGAAGGAAGATTTTTTGTGGACGCTCCCAGTGGGACCGGCAAGACATTCATTACTATCTTATATTAGCAAAAGTAAGGTCTCAGGGACAGCTAGCCTTAGCAGTAGCGTAGAAGCTCTAGACAGAACTCTTAGAGATCTTAGAAGCTGTGATAAAATCATTGATGGGATTACTGTAGTGTTTGCTGGGGACTTTCGACAAATATGAGAGCCCATTTGGGGGGAGGTAGTATAACTTTCCCTTCAAAATTACTTTTAGTAGACGGGAAAATACCTCATTTTCAAAATAAAATTGGAATTGACCTCGATTTAGGAGTAAGAGTAGGTAACATTGAGGATTTAATATTAAAAGTTTACCCTGACATCAGCGAAATAGAAAATAAAGATCACCAATGGATGTGTCAAAGGGCAATATTGGCGGCGAGAAACAGTAGCGTAGACGAAATTAATGACATAATTTTAAATAAACTTGAAGGAGATATAGTCACATACACATCTATAGATAATGTAATGGATCAAGAAGATGTGGTCCATCACCCAAGGAGTTTCTAAATTCTTTGAACCCAAGTGGCCTTCCTCCACATTCCCTTAAGCTAAAAATAGGCGCCCCTATAATTTTACTTAGAAATCTGAAACCACCTAATTTATGCAACTGGACCCGACTTCAAGTCAAATTTCTTCGCAATAACGTGATCGTTGCAATAGTTTTGACTGGTCCAGCGGTTGGCAAACAGTACTTATACCTCGCACCCCGATGATCCCAAATGATATACCTTTTAATTTTAAAAGAATTCAATTTCCCCTTAAGCTATCTTTCGCCGTTACAATTAATAAATGGCAGGGGCAAACATTTCAACACTTGGGGATCGATTTACGCAAAGATTGTTTTTACATGGCCAATTACTATATGTCGCGTTTTCAAGATCAGGTTGCGGAGAAAATCAATATGTACTTCTGCCACTAGAAAATAAAACAAAAAAATATAATTTACGCAGAAGTTCTTTGATAACAGAAATTGACGCGGACGAAGATAAAGACGAAGCCCAAAATCACTATTCCACGCGGACGAAATCGCGGCCACAGCTAGTATAATATATGTATAAAGATAAATAGAACATTTTTCGAAAGAGTCAGTGATGAAAATAAACATAACAGTTACCAATTATTTTCCAATTCATTTCTTTACACATAAGTATTAAATACCTCTACAGTTAGCTACCTGTTTGTATACTATTTGTAAAGTATCTATTAAAAGTAAACATGAACACTTAACACTACAGCCACTCAAGTGGTACGACAGTGCGTATACGCAATGCTTTAGTCTCAAAAGTATATAACATATACCTATCTATAATACAGATATATAAATATAAATACAGTTATAATGAAATACAAATAACCAAACATCAAACTATTGAAAACTTAATGAGTGAGATTTTAGAGTGAACGAAGAGTTCTGAGTGGAAAAGGCAACGCTGTGAAAGAGAGAGAAGCGATATTAAGAGTGTTTTTACTTTATGTATAAAAGTAAATATATATATATATAATTTTGTGTACCTGTGATTGTAATACACATGTACTTGAAAATACGTACATGCATGTTTATCAGTTTTATATATTGTATGTATATTTATGAGTTTAAAGCAGCCACTTGTGGCAGCAAGCTAAACAATTAAGTTTGGTTGTTGGATTAAGTTTTATACGTTGCTATGCACAGCAGCCTGTGGTTTAAAGTTTAATGTATTTATTATTTCAATATTTTACTATTTTAAATTCCAAGTGTTTTCGAAATTTATTCTGACACTAAAAATGTTTCTCGGACTCTTAAATTGGCAGTAGAAGTCAAATTTCATATACATTTCCTTCCATAAATCGAACTTTTCGACCAGGGCATAATACAAAATTTAAAATTGTACTATCAAGAAACAATTTTAAAGGAGTACCTATATTCGTATGGAGGCGGACAAAAACTATGATATTACACTTATAGATTTCATAAATCGTGTAACAAAGGCATGAGATACAGACGTCAAGAGCCAAACAATAGCAAAGTACAACAAACACGAAACCACTAAAAATGTGGGTAAATCTATTTTTTTCAGCTTTTTGAAAAATGTATGTTTTAATGAAAATTTCCATAACTCAAAGTCTCTCTAACTCGAACTTTTTTTTGTGGATTATGGTGATTTGAGTTAGAGAAGTTCCACTATATTTTTGTTAGAATTGATATAGAATAGCCATACAAATCAGGGTTTACCGTATATATATATCATCTTAAGGCAGTAGTCTGCTTTAGAAGCCGAAAAAAAGTGTTTTTAGCATTTTTTTTTGAAAGGGGAGGAAATGATTGCGTTAAACGGAATTTTAAGACGATAGTGTACAATATTTAAGGCTTAAAAAACAATATTTATTATTAAAAAATATTGAAATTCTTTCAAAGTTGTAAGTATTTTTCTGGAGCGCCTGGAGTCTGCACTTGTAAATCGGTGCCGGTGATGGAGGACGTGCGATGCATCTGAACCAGTCGAACCATTTTTTTTTTAATTTTTATAAGTTTCTTTTCTTTATGAACTCAAAAAATACCGAAAAAGTTATAAAATATCTAATTTTTTCGAAGTTTGAAAAAAAAATTTTACTTTTTTAAGAAAAAAAAAATTGACTTTAAGTTGCAAAACAAGTAGTTTAAATAATACTATTGTTCAACCTTTTTAGTTCAAATAGAAGATAATTTAATACTGAAGCTAGATCACTTTGGTTTTTTTTCGATCGGACATATATTCTTTTTGCTATCGCCGGCACCGTTTTCTAACACTTGTGAAAATGAAAACTCGAGAAGACGCGCTTTAAAGTTCTGCCTGAGCATTCGCACCTGCTCGACGCTCGGCCACTAAAACTGCTCTAACTTCGAAAATATGTCGAATTCGCCTCTGGAATTTTAAAGACATATTCTTGGATAGTTTTGGAAGAGATTTAAAACAAAAAAAAAATCGATTCTTTGAAGCCTGTAAAGCAGACTTCTACTGCCTTAATATAAATATAGCCCTGAATCAAATGAGACGTGTGGTTATATAGAGCTCCAAGCAAATCCTGTCTTTTAATGAGTATAGATTCGAGTGAGTCCATTAGGTATAACATTTCCCACGGTAACAGAATCGACAAGGAAATAAACCGTTCCCACGACCGTTAAGTTAATGTAACGAGAAAGGACCCGGCTTTTAATCCGACCTAGGACTTACAACTAAACAGCAATGCAATTTATGTATGTATAACGTCGGTCCTACAGTGCTATAATTTTTCATTAAGAAATGTCTTAAAATAAGCAGATTCGGTATTTTTTGCCTTGCCACAAAGTTACAATATATCCAAGATTATACGTTCACTTAATTTTGATACGGTATCTTACATATTAACCGATAAATACGTTACAGAGTTCACCGGAAGTTTGTAAATCTGTATATCAGATATATGGGGTCCAGAGGAAGCAGACGAAGCATTGAACCCATTTTGTGCATTTTTGGTACAGAGGCACATTATTAAAGGAAAAAGATTCCCTCAGAATTTCCTTGGAATATCGGAGAGATTTCCCTATATTTTCGAAAAAAAAAATTGGCCGCAAGCGCTGAGGTCCCCAAGTTCAGAATCTGGGGCCTTCAAAAGTAATAGTCCGATTTCGGTACACTTTTAGACATTACAAATGCAGTATTTGTGCAAAGTTTGGTGTCGATATCTTCACTGGTGCTTAGCTTATATATTGTAAACTGAACGAATCAGATGATTTTCAAAATTGTGGTATAGTGAAAGTAGGCGTGGTTGTGAACCGATTCCCACTGTACTGTACGACCCGAACCATGCGCTCTTTTACATAGCCGATGTAGTAGATTTCACAACGACTCATCTTCTTCCTTGTCCCGTTTATCGCACTTATATGACGATGATGTCCGCCCTTAGTCTTACGAATCATCAAACAGCTGAGCAGAGGCCCATTCCCAATTAAGGGACCGAACCTTCCAGGTGCATGCCCTTAAATCGTAGTCCTTAATATGTTTCCGGTGATCGTAATAAAAATTGGGGTCTCTCATCCGAGGGTTTGTTTCCTGTTCATTGGGGAGGTTTTTGAAGGGGGTGGATCCCAAATCCAACGCACAACCGCATAAGCGGGATTCGTCTTCTAACTTTAGCTCACCTCCAAACGGTTGTCTGTTAGCTAACCAGAGGATACTTGGTCTAAAAACGGAAGTCGTGAGCAGTCAAAATTTACCTCACTTGCTTGAAGATCTACATATGGACTCATCCACCAACAATAATAATTAAAATCAATGAAGCTAAATTTAATTTAAAACTTTAATTTTTTTTATTTTTCTTTTCTATTTTTTTCTGAGATTTCTAAATTTTTAGTTTACAATACTAAATTAAGTAGTACAAATATTTTTTTGATAATTTTTTAATGCCATTAACTCTATTGTTTCCTCATTAAAGCCATAATGTCCTTCAAGTTCATTCATCTTTACAATGTGACATTATTACACACACATATTACCAAATGTATACCATATATACATATGTAAGTGTGTGCAGGAAAGGGAAGGTTGCTATTAAATTTACTTATTGTTTTTGCTTCCTTTTTTTCGAGTGCTTTTTGTAGCAAAATTTCATTGAGTAATTACATGAGCTGCGCTCTTACTAACCTAACTGTTAATTAGAGAGTACGCAAATGAAGAGCGGAATGGAAGAAAAGAGCGAGTGCGTGCGCGCATTTCATTCACAAATCACTCAACAACTTTGAGCGCTTTTGGGCCACCCCAAAACTCAAACACTGGTACTCAACAAACTGCTGCTGTTTACATTTTACCCTGCTAACCTTTAACGACTCTACACACACACACACGAACACACCTTTCACCATGCGCCTGAGACCCACTAACCCACTGTGGTGAGCTGCTGAATAAAGCTGTTGCTGCTGCTGCTGCTTAGCGCTGCTCTTGGTCTTTATCACTGCCGACAGCGACGTCGACTGCGCCGCGCTGCCTGGCACTTCGGACAAGAGGCTCGCGCGTTAGCGCCTGTCAAACGACCAAACGACACACACAATCGGCAGGCAGATACACAGCAATCAGTGTGCTACTTGGTGAATTAAAGAATGGAAAACGCGCTCAGCTGGCTGGTTGACTGGTTGGTTGGCTTGAGTGGCAAATTGAGTGAGTTGAATTTTTTTCTGCTGGCTTTTATTACTTTCTGGCAGCGTTTTGGAGCCAACAATGTGTGGGTGACAACAAAGACGACGCAGCGCTGCTGGCATTGCACGATTTCGGTCCATGTACGGCTGGAAAGCGATGCTGAGCGCATTAAGTCGTTTGGGTACAACGAGTAAGGACGCATTTTGTGTAATGCAGCGGTTGACTACGTCGGTGTTTTTGCTGTAGCACAGTAGCTTGTTTGTTGTTGTAGTTGTACATACACATGTTGTTGTAGTTGTGAAGAAGAAATTAAGAAAGCGCACATACACACATACACGCCATAAGAAAGCTAGTAAGCAAGGTAGTTGTTGAAGCAGAGCATAGAAGAAGAAGCAGAGAAGCAGAAGTTTGCTAAAGTTTGAAATCTGCGTTGCATGCCTGGCACAGTCAGCGAGCAGAACGCAACAGCAAAAGTTGTACAATTTGCAATAAGTGCGAAAATCACTAGAAGCATTTAAGCTTACGCGTAGTCATTTTTCGAAAATTTTTACAAAAATTACCGTTACAAAAAATTTGTGGAAATTGTGTTTTCAATAAAAAGTAAGTTATTACTAAACGTGTTGTGTGAAATTAATAAAAAAATTTCATTCAAAGTTGATGAAACAGCGATTTGTCGAATTTTCGTTGCATACTTGAAGGCGCGCGTGCATATAAACAAGACATTCAGTGCTGCAGCGAAGCAAGCGAGTGCTTAACCATTAATATACAAGTGAATAACGTAAATTTAACGAAATTATCGTCGCTATAAAAATTGTTCTAAGCAAACGCGTGAAATTATTAGAAAGTGAAAATTCAGCAAAAATTATACGAAAAAGTATACTGCGAGTGTATGTGAAGAGTGAAAACGACGACAACCTGCTGCGAAAATATACACGATTCCCATAATATTCCTACGATTCCCACAAATATATTTTCTGCTGATTTCGACAATTTCTGCTGCGTTGCTGTGGCAGACAGTCGGCTGGTACGCGTCTTTGTGCGTACATTGACAAGCATACGCACACACACATACTTACATATCGATGAAAAATATTTCCAAGTGTTGCTTGGCAGCTAGATAACAGCCACTCAAGTATCTAGTTAAGTGTCGAGACTCTGTGCAAAAGCAGCGCAAAGCAGCAGCCTGGCGTGTAGCTGAGAAGTGTCCAACATCTTGTTAGGCAAATCGCGTGGCAGCAAGTGGCAGCAAGACGATTTGTTAAGCCGTGTTACTCAGTGTGTGTTTGCGTGGCCTCGAATGTCTCAATCGGGCGAAAATTAAACGCTGTGAAGTTAGAAAAGTGAAATTTGTAAGGAATTTCGTGAAAATTACGTGTAAACAAAAGCAGTGCGTGCGTGGAAGGTGAAAGTGGAAACTGGAGAAAATATTTGAAATAAAAAAAAAAATTCAAAATAATTTCCAACAATAAAGCTGTAAAAATAGTGTATGTTTTTGACAAATTGATTTGAAGAAAATATTTAAATTTAAAAGAAATTAAAAAATTTCATTTTGAAAAAAATTTCGAAAAAAAATTCGAAAAAAAAATTCTGAAAAATTTTCGAAAAATATTTTGAAATAAATTTTGAAAAATAATTTGCAGAAAATTTTGAAACAAGTTTTGAAACAAAAAAATTAAAGAAATAATTCGAAATTATTTAGAAAAAGGTTAAGAAAAAAATTTGAAAACGCAAATTAAAAATCTACAAAAATTACTTAAAATTTCTTCCCTAAAAAATATATTTTTTCAACTGTGCTTTATCGAAGAAATCAAATTCTTTTGACAACAGCAAAACACAAAAGCTCCTTGTCAGCAACATAAATCCATCACAGCAGCAGTAAAAATTTATTTCGCAGCAATCGCAACGCTTCCACGCTGTTAAGAGCAAAAGGTGTGCAAAACAAGTAATTTCCTATAATTTTCTAAACATAAAAATTGTGTGCATGTGTTTTTTGTGTCATAAATACAGACTTAGCAACACACACACATATACACTTCAAAGCGGAAAAAAGTTTACAAAACCCATGTCGCTTACAAATTTCGCTCTGTAAATAACGCATTTGTCGTTTGTTTATTTTCATTTTTTTTTTTCATTCCATTTTTGTTTTTCAGGCTGGTGATTATTCAAGTGTAAATATGCGTAGGCGTTGCGTTTTTGATTAATTGCTCGCGCTCTGTGTTAGCTAAAAATATATTGATTTGATTTATTGTTTTTTATAACTGGTAATGTGAGCAGCATTTTTGATTAAGTGCGTGATTTGTGATTTGGTGGCAGCAAAAATTTGCGTCTACCATGTTGAAATATGAGTTGTGATAAATGTGCAAAAAACAAATTTGGTATTAAAATTAAAAATTAATTGTGGTAAATTATGCAAAATTTAATTTCGTTTCCAAGTAATTCTAATAAACATATAAAATGCATTTCAAATAAAATAATATTTATTTTTATTTTTTTCTAATTACTGCAATTAAGTCTAAAAAATTTAATCAAAGTTCGAGGTTGAACGAAAATAAATAAGGGAAAAAAATTAAAAATTTCCATATTTGTGTTTTTATTTTTCGAAAAATATGATATTGTATTCTGATACTTAAAAATTTAACTGAGTTAAATACTAACACAATTGGTTAATTTTAAAATTTTGAAAAGAAATTATTTTTTTTTTTGAAAAAGCCCCTTAAATAAAATTTGAATAATTTTAATTTTTAATAAGTTTAATTTTTTTCGAATAATGGATTGTTGACTGAAAAAATAGAAAATAAAATTAATAGGAATTTGATGAAAACAGTAAAAGGTACAGCATTCATTCGTAAGAAAAAAGTGAAAATATTTTGAATTTGTAAAGAAAGTTTGAAAAGTGAATAAAGAATTGAAAGAAAGTTTAAAAAAAAAGAACTTAAAGTAAACACAAACATTTTTTTTTATTGTTTTAATTCATAAAAGCATTGCAGAGATTTTGATTTAAGCAAAAATATTTTAATTTCGTTTACAAATATTTTATTTGATAAAAAAAAATCCTAAAAAAATTTAATTTCGTATAAAATAAATTTTTATTAAAAAAAAAACATTATATTGTAAAATATTATTTTCGAAAAAGAATTTTATTAGTGACAAATAAGTCAGTGAATTTTTTGCATCATTGCATTTGGATCAATTTGATATCTATTAATAATAAACATTTAAAAAAATAATAATTGAATTATTATTATAATTGAAAAATTATTTAAATTTGTAAAAACTATATAAATATAATTATCAAAAAAAATTTTTTTCAAAAATTATAAAATCTGACTGATAATTTTTAAACATTTAAATGTGTCATTTAATTTGTTTTTAATAAATTATTTCATATATTTTGTCTCTAGGTCCTTTTTAATAATTAATTCTGATAAATGATGTTAAATATTTTTTTTCATTCCAATAATTGGTTAATAAATATAATTTTCTGATAAAATCTGGAAGTGATAAAAATAAAAAAGTCATAAAATGTAAAAAATAAGTGAATAAATAATAATATTAATGTAGTACTAAATGTTAAAATCAAATAAAAAATAATATTTATATATATATATATTTTAAATATATTACACGAAGTTAAAAATTCTGAATAATGTTATAATTATTTTAAATAATTTTTTAAGTATTTAGGAAGTTATGTTTAATCAAAAATACTTAAACAATCTTTTTTTCAATTTGGAATAATAATTTTCTTATTGTGCAACTCTTGCCTTTAATTTCCATAAAATATAATATTTAAAGGAAGGCCTGGGAGAATATGTTTTCATTGCAAAGTTCGTGATTAAAATCCATTTGAATGTTTTCTATGGAAAATTTAGTTAGTTAAAAAACAAAATTAAAACGAATTACAAATATTTTTTATAACATATAAATACAGTGAAATATCCCACAACCGGACACTGACGCTTCCACAGTTTACGTCCGGGGTGTCCGCTTATAGGAATGGTCGAATAAAATATTTACCAAAATTTATACACACACTTCTTCTTAAATAATTAAAAGCTCTTAACATTTTTTGTTTTTGCATTAAGAATTTCGTCGATTAACAAAAATTAGTCTGAATACTGACCTTGCTGATCTCTTGCTTGATTAAAGTCGATAATGTTTATATGTGAATAGTGTTCTCGGAATCAAAGACACAAATTTCACCCACACTTTTTGAAAAACGGGTTTTAATTGTTTAATACAGTTATCATTATCATTACGTTGTCCTATGAAGTCTTAATAAAATAAACAGCCTCTCCAAATGACAAATGTTTTTGAATGTTTTTTTATTGAAATATTTTCTACTTTTCCAACATAAGTGTGATAATATTATATCTGTAGTGACTTATAAAATCTGTATAATTCCATGATTGAGTGGTTGAAAAAAGTGTCTTTTATTAGCCGGTAGGAAAATCAACATTATGTTATTTAGTTTAAAATCTCGGGAGTGGGTTGTTAGGAAATTGAAACTTTTCTATTCTGAGAGCTAATTTTTTTTATAAAGCTTTAGTAGTCACTCACGCGACACCCAAATTTTCGGAATTAGTTACTCTACCAATCTTTACAATCTACGTTGTCGGCAAATTAGAGCTTCACGTCCGCTTATCAGATGATTTTTACTTTTTTGTTTATATATATATATATATTTGGCGTAGGAACCGCTTTAAGCGATTATAGCCGAATCCACCAGAGCGCGCCACTCATTCCTCCTTTTTGCTTTTTGGCGCCAACTGGAAACACCAAGTGAAGCCAGGTCACTTTGCACTTGGTCTTTCCACCGGAGTGGAGGTCGTCCTCTTCCGCGGCTTCCTCCAGCGGGTACTGCATCGAATACTTTCAGAGCTGGAGTGTTTTCTTCCATCCGTACAACATGACCTAGCCAGCGTAGCCGCTGTCTTTTTATTCGCTGAACTATGTCAATGTCGTCGTATAAATCGTACAGCTCATCGTTCCATCGTCTGCGGTATTCGCCGTTGCCAATGTTTAGAGGACCATAAATCTTGCGCAAAACCTTTCTCTCGAAAACCCCAAGAGTCGTCTCATCGGATGTTGTCATCATCCACGCTTCAGCGCCATACATCAGGACGGGAATAATGAGCGACTTATAGAGTTTGATTTTGGTTCGTCGAGAGAGGACTTTACTTTTCAATTGCCTACTCAGTCCAAAGTAGCACCTGTTGGCAAGAGTGATTCTGCGTTGGATTTCAAGGCTGACATTGTTGGTGTTGTTAATGCTGGTTCCCAGATAAACGAAATTATCTACAACTTCAAAGTTATGACTGTCAACAGTGACGTGGGAGCCAAGACACGAGTGCGCTGACTGTTTGTTTGATGACAGGAGATATTTCGTCTTGTCTTGTTTACACTTCTTGTTGTTTGTTTACACTTCTTTAAAAAAGTGTCCGTGGTCAGTAATGAAAATGTACGAATGAATTAGTCGAATTTGTTCCGAAAACTTAGTTCCAAATTTTATCGGCTAATAGATAAGGTTTCTGCAAGTAGAAGTTTCACTGTATATTTTTTTAAATTAAAAATTATATTAAAATTTGTATAACACATTCTTTAATATTAATCCTCAAATTAAAAAAAAAAATTTTGTTGCAACTTTTACTTTTAAATATAATGTATTTTTGTTTATCAACATCAATTTGTTCAAATTATTTTAAATAGAACAAAAAATCGAAAACATCCTAATGATCTGAAAATTTATTTATACATTTATTATTTTCAAATATTTGTTTATTTTAATGAATTTTAGGAAATTAAAAAAGTCTTTATGTGGCAGTAAATAAATAATTTTTTCAGAAACTTTAACATTATAATAAGAAAATAATAGACTACAAATCACAATCACAAACCACGCCACATAAAATCGTCAAATATTAATATTTAAAAAATTATATACAAAATATTTTTTAATATGACAAATATTTTTTTTTTTTTGAAAACTTAAAACATTAATTTTTAATTTTGTGATATAAATTTTTAAGTTTTAATATTACAAAAATTTTTTGTCCCACTCAATTCTAAATATCCATTTTGATTCCAAATTAAGTTATTAGCAGCAATTAGTAGTACCAAATAAATTTCCATAACTTTGTCACTAATTTCTAGCCAATTTACTATTGGAATCAGCGTTATTCTAATTTACAACTATGTAATAGAATATTTACATAACAGTTAGTCTGCAAAGTTACATGTTTGTACAGGCGCCTTGGGTAATGTTATCTTTTGCAATCAACTAATAATTAATTTGAAACTCTGCGCTGTGGCTTTGCAACTCGCATGCAACAATATGAATCGCCAAAATTTGTGTCAATACAAATATTTGTTTGTATTATGGTCATATTTTGATTGATGGAATTTTCGTTGGAATTGATGTGAAATCAGAAATGATATTTGGATTTGTTGATTACTAAACGAAAACAATAATATATCAGTATCGAAAATATTTATGAAAATAATATAGATATATAACTGTAAATAATGCCTTTGATATTTAATCTTATGTTTTATTAAGCAAAATTAATTCAGAAGTAATAAATACTGTGAAAAAATTCGTTTTGTTCAGAAATAATTTGTAATGAATTTATTTTTAATTTCATGTTGTCACTTCCGTGCCCCTAAAACTTGTCTAAGAAATTCAATTTTAGTTTAAAATTTTTATTTTTTAATTAAATTAATTTTATTTAAGCAATAAATTACTAAGGAAATTTGTAATCAATGTACGTATCTTAGTATTTGACAATTTTCGAAATTTCTACTTTTAAAATTTTTTGAAATAATAGTATAACTTTAGTATCACTTCGGTGCCACTAAAAGCTGTCTAAGATATTAAATTTAAATTTGAAATTTTTTATTTTTAAATTGAATTAATTTAAAATGTAAAAAAAATGTATTGAATTTACTTATAAAATATTTTGAAAATTTTCAGAATTTTTAATTTTAAAATTATTTTGAAAAAATAGTATAACTTTAGGATCACTTCACTGCCCTTAAAAGTAGCCTAAGATATTCATTAAAGACTTTAGTCGGACTATTAAATTTAGTATTGGTTCCCATAAATTTAGTATTGGTTTCACAGTCGAATCGATGAGAGCGCGCCACTCCTCTCTTTCCTTCGCAGTTCGGCGCCAGTTGGAGATTCCTAGTGTAACCAGGTCGCTCTCCACCTGGTCCCTACAACGGAGTGGAGGCCTTCCCCTTCCTCGGCTTCCTCCGGCGGGTACTGCATCGAACACTTTCAGAGCTGGAGTGTTTTCGTCCATTCGGACAACATGACCTAGCCAGCGTAGCCGCTGTCTTTTTATTCGCTGAACTATGTCAATGTCGTCGTATAGCTCGCACAGCTCATCGTCTGCGGTATTCGCCGTTGCCAATGTTCTGAGGACCATAAATCTTGCGCAAATTTTTCCTCTCGAAAACTCCTAGTGTCGTCTCATCTGATGTTGATATCGTCCAAGCTTCTGCACCATAAAGCAGGACGGGAATGATAAGCGACTTGTAGAGTTTGATTTTGGTTCGTCGAGAGAGGACTTTGCTGTTCAGTCCAAAGTAGCACCTGTTGGCAAGACTGATTCTGCGCTGGATTTCGAGGCTGACATTGTTGGTGTTGTTGATACTGGTTCCCAGGTATACGAAATTATCTACAACTTCGAAGTTATGACTGTCAACAGTGACGTGGGAGCCATAACGCGAAAGCTGTTTGCTTGATGACCAGAGATATTTCGTCTTGTCCTCACTCACCTCCAGACCCATTCGCTTCGCCTCCTTATCCATGCGGGAAAAAGCAAGAAAAAGAACAAACGGGGCGGTTGTTGCTTCCGATGATATCAATATCATCGGCGAACGCCAGCAGCTGTACACTCTTGTAGAATATTGTACCTTCTCTATTTAGCTCTGCAACTCGTATAATTTTTTCCAGCATCAAGTTAAAGAAGTCACACGATAGTGAGTCACCTTGTCTGAAACCTTGTTTGCTATCGAACGGCTCGGAGAGGTCCTTCCCAATCATGACGGAGCTTTTGGTGTTGCTCAACGTCAACTTACACAGCCGTATTAGCGGGGATACCAAATTCAGACATCGCGGCATAAAGGCAGCTCCTTTTCGTGCTGTCGTGTGTCAAGGCTGTCGAATCGACAAAAGGTGGTGTATGTGGATCCTCTTTTCACGGATCTTCTCCAAGATTTGGCGCATGGTGAATATCTGGTCCATGGTGGACTTTCCAGGTCTAAAGCCACACTGATAAGGTCCAATCAGTTTGTTAACGGTGGGCTTAAGTCTTTCACACAGTACGCTCGATAGAAATCTCTAAAAATAAAGGAGCCAATATATTACGAAGATAATAAATAGTTAATAAATAAAGACCGTTGAATGCTTCTAAGAATATTGCTTACTCCATTTTTAATCTGAGTCTGTTATGAAACGCTCTTTAAGGTACTTTTTGGTAGTCTATTATCACTCATTTTTCGAAATCTCAATATCAGGGATTGTTTTTGAAATTGATCAAATATCTAAAGATAAGTCAACTAAACTGAAGGCTATTAATGAATATTTTTTGCTTAATTTCTGCAAATATTCATATGACAAATGATTTCAAATTTTCCATTTATTTAATTTCAATATTATTAGAGAAGTTCATGTCAATTTGTATATATCCACCATGCCATCTCTGCACCTATTCCTAACATACAATAATTATCCCCCAAGGTCTACAAGTACGCACACACATATATAGTATGTATGTATATATTTATAGACTAGACGTCTACTTTTTCTACCGCAGTTAATTTCACTTGATATTGATATGAGTACTCAGACATTTATTTCTACATATGTATATATAACACGCACACACATGTAAATGTTGTGATTCATCAATATGATTATTGCCGTCTACGCTAATAACTGTAACTTGGCATGTGTGCTGTACACCTAGCAACCAGCAACCAAATCAAAAAATATTATATTAGATCTGCTATATGTATATATACAGCAATATATTTACATATATACACCTATATATATATAGACATACAAGCTATTTACTCTTGGCTTGACAACATTAAATTGAAATTCGTTGGAGAAAAACAAATATGCGAACGTTCAAATAAAATTGCTCTGGGGTTCATAACACAGCAATAAAAAGTGCACTCATCTCTCCACATAACCATTTGCGGTGAAGTTGGCGAATGTCTGGCAAACAGTTGAGTGAATGCGTAGCTGATATGAGGTTGTAGCGGTGGGTTTATGTGCTTTAAAAAAGTGTGTCATTGTTATAAAATTTTAGAGGAGAAACGTGTAAAGTTGGTTGAGAGGTGTTTATAGAAATAAATTATGAGCGCTAAAACTTAACAATTGCGGTGATATGAAAGTATTTATTAGATGTGTTAATGGAATTATCATTGGAATCACCTTTTGGGTGAGGTTCTTTCATCTAAATAAATTAATATACACACCTCATAAGCTATTAGAGCACTCGTAACAAAATCTAGTTAAAGAAACTACACGAGAAACAAAAGCATACATGAGAGCCATTGGTGTGGTACCGCATAAATTTAGAGGAAGTATAGGTCCTAAGATTAGGTTAGGTTAGACTGGTAGGCTAATAAGCCACACATACATAGACCAGTTTTGACCTTTTGCGATATCAGATGGAGAGCAGTCATGTTGTCCACAAGGCGTAGTCATTCTTTCGGATGCCTGCACTGCCACCAAATAGTGGTCGGTGATTCCATACTCCAGTCACTTTCATCGAGGAGTTTTGTTTATTTCTTTTCTGGTCACAATCTCGTTGTCTTCAATGCGTTTATGGCCTGGCACCCAGTAGAAGTGTAGCCACAAAGCTCATAAACTCCCATTTTTTATTTCCATTTCTTAGTTTGTCGGGTTTCGTATCCTAAAACTGCTTCATTTACTAATTTATGGTAGATAGCAGCCACTCACATTCCAGCCTTTGGTAAATCAATAAATCTGCATGGAAGCTTAACTAACAAATGAAGGGGTTTTAGACTACCCTGCTTTTCTTTCTTTTGTTCCGTCTTGATTCTAATCATAGGCGGTCAGTTACTTTACTGGATATATTCTTATGATACCCTACTTCCACATCATATCTTTTATTCTCACTTTTTGAGGGCACATTAGTGTTGTAATTACGGGTTTAATATTAATTTTGGTGTTGTTGGCTAATCAACAATCCTCCAGGTTGCAATATGGATCTCGAAAGTAGCTTAGCATCCCTCAACACATTAAATTTGGTTATTTCTGTTGCCCCTCAAGAACTGTCGCTATACACCCAACATTGTTGATGAAACTTTTATGAGTTTCGACGAAGTCTCTGTACCAGTTTAAGGTCTCTCTGCTTTATCAGGAGATTTCCATAATTACTATCATATAATAAATTTCATTTGAGGAAGAGATAAAATTTAAAAAATCTTAATTTTTACTGAGACACAAGGAAAAACTTCTATTTTGGCTCAATAAAAGCATAAACTCGATTTTTATATAATTTTTCTCAAAATTTCATATTATTTCCTAAAGGGAGAATTCTAAAATTACACCAAGAAGAAGGCCTTCGAGATTTTTGTATAACAACATTAATTATCGTACTTCTCAATTTGAAGAAGTCTATGAAATTGGGTACGTGCCACAGAAACCCTAACGTTTTTGAACTGCGGAGTGCTTATTTCATTGTACGAGTTTTTCTCTTAACTGCATGAAAATGCTAAAGTGAAGATAAAAAAATGATTTGTGTACCCAAGAAAATTGAGAAATTCTAATAAATATGAAAATACTGCAAAGCATTTCAAATATGTATGTATAGAGACATATTCGTATATGTAAAAACATGCCCTTGCATACATTTCGGCGCATTAATTTCAGACACACACACACATTGTTATACATAAAAGCCTATTGTGTCGTTTTTTATATTTGTATTCCTTATAAATAACGCATCGCCACAGACATGCAGGCGTCTACACCCATTTCATTGCGTTTCATATTCCAAGTAATTTTTCTACTTACTTATTTTACCATATTCACCATTGATTTTGTAGTTGTTGGGCTTCTTTTTGATATAAAAGAAATTTTGGCATACACAAGTGAGTGCGAAAAAAGTGAATTTCATTTAATATAAGCGAATATATAAAAGGTTCTCATATCAAAAGCATCCATAAGCATTCAATAAAGTTGCCTGCAAGTACAAGGTAAGAAAAAATGCGAAAAACGAAAAACGCACGGTGAATAAATGCAAAACTTCAATGCGCACAGTTTAACGGTTGCTAATTGATTCGTATTTACCTTGTATATGAGTGACATTGTACTTGTTGTTGTTATTGTTGCTTAACAGACAGTAAGCAAACGCTTGAGCGCATACAGAGTGTGTCGCATACTTCAATTTACATTTGTGTTGGTGCATTGTAACGGTATCATATAACTGTAAGCTGTTAAAGCAACAGGCAAATACGCGGTGAGAATTTATGTAAGCACGTTTTATATAGATTTATTTATATAAATATATGGTTGGGGAAAAAAGGGAGCACACAAAAAGGCTATATTATGCATAAAAGGGTTTCTACAGTGTGGTGTCTACACCCATGGAGTGAAAATTTTCAAGAACTATTAAAAAAGGGGGTATCATTCAAAACTTCTTTTGAACTTTAGCAACACAATAGATCTTTTAACATTAATCTACATATATGTATTATATTAATTATTTATTAGTATTTTTGTTTATTCCTGTAACGTTTGAGTTTTTTCTAATTCTAAATGTAGCTCAAATCTCAATTAATATAGGGGTAAAAATAACTAATAATAATAAATAAATAATAAAATAAATTCTAACCTATTTTATGCGACTAAGCAAATAACGGATTACCTATATCAGATTGTGGTAAGCATCATGCAAAGAACTATTCTTGTTGAGAAACCAATCTCAATGGAACTTTTGATTTGCTAAATTATTAACTAATTACTGCGACTGCTTTGCTTGTAGACTCCACTTGTCCTATTTTTAGGAAGAGCTTTTTGGGATATGAATTATATAAATGCCTAATTATGCAACGATTTCTGGGAAGCGCACTTTCTTCTCATAATAAGTAAATAATAGGTAAACTCAGAACATATAAACGACGGAATGTCCAATTTTTGGTATATTAATTTGGTAATAGTCCATTTCATCCATTTAAGCTTACAGATCAAAACGCCGCAAATTCTTATACTCTTGCAACTTGTTGCACAGAGTGTTATAGTTTTGTTCACATAACGGTTGCTTGTGTCACCTAGAAATAAAAGATTTAGATATGGGGTTATATATATATATGTCTGTCTGTCAAGCTATAACTTGAGTAAAAATTTAGATATCTTAATGAAACTTGGTACATAATTTCTTGGCAGACTTAGGAGGATGGTATTAGGCGTAATCGGCCCATTGCCACAGCCACAAAATGACGATAAACGAAATCCTATATAGTGTCATATGTGTGATTGGCGTGGAAACCGTTTAGCCGGTTATGGCCGAGTCGATGATAGGTTGCCACTCTTCTCTTTCCCTAGCAGTTCGGCGCCAGTTGGAGATCTCAAGTGTAACCAGGTCGCTTTCCCCTGGTCCCGAACACTTTCAGAGCTGGAGTGTTTTCGTCCATTCGGACAACATGACCTAGCCAGCGTAGCCGCTGTCTTTTTATTCGCTGAACTATGTCAATGTCGTCGTATAACTTGTACAGCTCATTGCTCTATCGTCTGCGGTATTCACCGTTGCCAATGTTCTGAGGACCATAACCTTGTCTTGACCTTGATCTTGTCTGAAACCCCGTTTGGTATCGAACGCCTCGGAGAGGTCCTTTCCAATCATAACGGAGCTTTTGGTGTTGCGCCAACTTGCACAACCGTATTAGTTTTGCGGGGATACCAAATTCAGACATCGCGGCATAAAGGCAGCTCCTTTTCGTGTTATAACTAAGCCATAAATTAAGTTATGAAAGTAGTATTTGGTACAAAGGATCACACTAAGGAGGGGTATATTTGGATGAAATTTTGGTTGAAAAGGGGCCGTGGCCCCTCACCCAAATAGGTTTTTTTTTATAATCTCTCAAGCCAATAAAGCTGTATAAACCCAACTTTCTGCAGTAGGTTTCCTTAAGTACTCCACCACACACAATGAAAATAGGTGAAATCGGATAATAACCACGGCCACCTCCCATACAAAAGTTAGATTGAAAATAGCTATAAGTGCATTAATTCACTAACGGAACAGAACATGGGCGAAAACGATCCACAACCGCGCTACTTTTAATTTAACTCAATTTTGAATTCCATTTGATTCCTTCACTTTATAGTATATACATTAGGAACCAATGAAGATGGGGAATAAAACTTTAACAAATACTGTATTTGAGCTGTGATATCACTGGAAAAATGGTCAAAATCGGACTATAATTTTTCAATGCCCCGGACAACGAACATGAAGAATTCAGTGTCTAAGTGTAATTTTTCCCCATAAATATCGGTAAATCTCTCAGATATTTTAATTTAATTCAGAGGGAATCTTTTTCCGCTACTAGTGTGTCGCTGTGCCAAAAATGGTTAAAATCGTGTTATAACTTCACCTAATTATAGGTTTTTCAAATATCCTGTGGTCTTGTTATTGTATATATATTAACCGACATATACAATAACATGTGAGATATCTTAGCCAAATTAAATGAGCGTATAATCATGGATATCGTGTTCCTAGGTGGTGAAAATCAGTGAAATCGGTTCATGAATTACCTCAGCCCTCATATACTATGTATAATATGTTAATAAATGATAATAAACTTAAACCTCTATCTATTTACTGGTATTAGAAAAAAATTTATACAAATCTCTTGAAAACAGGCCGTAACATGGGATGACCTCTTTCAGTAAAATAATAAAGTATTTCTTAATATTTAGTGTTTATTTATACACAAGCAGTTGATTTTTTAACAGTGCTCTGTTTTAACAAAAAGTTTAAAATTTGTTGCCTACATTTAGGCGATATGTCAGAAAATCATGAAAAATGCAAACAAGTTTTTGAATAATGGTCTTGTATTGAATTTTGATATATTAAAATAAGACTTTGAACTGAATTTATATATTATTAAACTCTTAAAAAGTAATTTTGAGGTTATTTCATATTTTTACATAGTATGTTTTTGTACTCCGTAAGAGTTTTATAATAAACAATTATGCGAAATTCATGCAATATTTTCATGAAAATATTACAAATCCACACTTATCCTTTATTGCAACTAGAATTCAATACCTCTGTGTCTTCATATTGATCAATATTATTGTAAATTTGAAGATTTTAGGTTTGTGCTTTATATGTTTCGAAGTTGTTGCAGAATACATATGTATCAGTTTAATACTTTTATGTGATTTTATTCGACAAATCGATAAAATAAATATTTTAGTATAAATACGGCAACAAAAATATGCAGTTTTTACATGAAAAATATAAATTTATATAAATATTTCTTAGCCACATACAAAATGTATTTATATTTATATCGCTATAAGTATTTTTTAAACTCTTTTCCTTAAATATATGCACTTCTCCTTTGCACTCAGCCAATATAACACACTATGATGTCGTGCAACACATAATTGCAACGCGTGAGTGCCACAGAAGCGCACACACACATGAAAACATGCAAGCACATAAACAGCCTGTACTATACCGTTGCATTATGTCTGCGTTCGTGCCAAGCCGCCAAACTGACAGCCAGGCAACCTCAGCCTTGCCTTGGCTGTCTACAAACAAACACACACACACCCATATGCAACTGCCTGCTCTGATTGCGCATACGCCATGTATGCCCCTCATGTAGGCATATGCATCGTTGTGTAGGCAGGTACAACGCGTTATAGCCTAGCATGTCTGGCTCGCTGCTGATGTGCTTACTGCCTGGCTGCATGCAAGCCTCTGTGTTTCGTTTTTGTTTGTTTGCGTCGCTGACAACGTTGTAGTTTGTTTATTTATGTGCGTGCTCTTGTTGTTGTTGTTGGCATTGAGCGCCTGTTGCCTGCTTGCTTACTTGCCAGCTTGTTTGCGCGCTCGTTATGCCACTGCGATGGTGTGTGTGTGTGTGTGTGTGCTATATTTTTTGAAGCGTCGCGCCAATATATGTTGGTACGTGAGCGTCAAGTGTGTAATTTCGAATGTACTCGATATTTTCATTTCGCTGACTGCAGTACGCCATTGCCAACTGGCAGTGCCACACATACATACAACTGCAACTTTGTCTGCATTTAAAGCTCTTTAGGAGGCCCCTTGCATGCATTCCATGTAAACTCTTGCACACTCTTTCGCTCTTCTTTGGCACGCCCCGCGCAATTCGCGTGTCAACACGCCGCCTGCTGTTGCGCGCTGCCGCAGCGTGCGCTTGTTGCATTGTGCAATTACTCGTTCAGACGAAATTAAAAATTAATTACGCTACTGAAATTGTGCACAAAAATTGTATTTTAATTGTACTCGCGTGTGCGTCAATGCGCCTACAAGTATGCTTGTTGGCAGGCGACAAGCTATGCATATGTACATATGTGCTTCTGTGTTCGTGGGGTGGCATTAAATCCACGCTTGCCAAAAATATGCATAAACTCCAGCTATTTATTCGCCACGTTGGCAGTTCTATCTATCTGTCTGTCTGTCCGTTTGCTTGTATATACATACATATAATTATTCTTCTTTATTTACTTCCACGCCCTTCGCCAACTCAACGCGCATATATTTTCTCTTTTTCAAGCCTCATTTGGCGTATTTGCTTACGTTTATTTTATTGGTTTTTACTTGTGTTGTTGCTTTTTGGTGGCATCTTCTTGCATTTGCGTGTGTGTGTGTGTGTGTGGTTGTTCGTGTCCTTGTCGCCGTTAATCGTTCGCGCGACCCTCTTTTGCAAATTGTTGCAAATTAGTTGTAATTATGTGCGACACAAAGTGCCTGGATTTATATTGCATTTTTGCGTTTTTTGTTGTTGTTGTTTTTGTTGTGGTTGTATTTGTGTAATACTTAATTTTTCGTACAAATACAGATTTATTACATTACGCTGGCTACAAGTGTGGGTTTTAAAAATTAAGCATAATTTTTTTGTTGCACCAGCAAACCTATTTTCCTCTCCATGTAAAACAGTTTAATTAATGATTGATGATCGTAGTGGTATATCATGAAATATAAGTTTCAATTAGGCATATTAACTTTAATTATGTGCATGAAATAGTTGTGTGTATACATCTGTATAAAGAAATATTTTCTTTCACATTTAAAATCACTTGATAAATACCTATGTATATTAAATTAGACTTTTTTGCCTTGATTTGGTAAAACTGGTAAAGTTGGTATTAACAAATTTCAAATTTTAAAGTTAAATTCTTGTTATTTAATATCAAGTATTCTGATTTCAAAGAGATGTTATACTTTAAATTCATTTCATAAACGAAATTGTTCAATATATTCCATTGAGATTTACAAAAACAACCAAAATGGTGTTGATATATTCTGAGTGTCATAATTTGAAATCCAAGTTAATTTAATTTGAACTTAATTTTGAAATATATTTTTTATCAAAAGCCCATTTAATGCACTCTTTATTATAAGGTACGCTCTACAGAAAACACATTTCTAACTTTAAAATCTCTCAATAAGCTACAAATTTTAAAACAGACTCTTCATATCTAATAAAACAGCTAATCTTAATGTGATCAAATATTGAAAAAATTTTAGCCTTTTCGGACAGCCAAACTAATTGATCAATTTAAATTTTAATTGAGAAAGAGTTTTTGGATTTCGCACTGTGGGCTACTCGATAATCGATCAGCTGTTATACATTTTTGTTTTTGCTTTTCATAAGAAGTTGGTAAGTTTCATCAGCTGTTTGTTATTTTATTATTTATTTCCAGCAGCGACATTTACGGTCGAGTCGCATGAACAACAGGTTAGGTTAGGTTAGGCTGCAAGGCTGTTTCCCAAATGGAAAAACACATGTAGACTTTAAAATGTAGTCCTTTGTGAAGCCTGGATCCCCCTTAGATTAACAAAATTAGGAGTCGACAAAGCGCCCTGAACCTACTACAAATCTGCAGAGATTCTTAACCTCTATATTCGCTATTTCGCGAGCCTGCTCCAAAAAGTGAGAGCCATGAAATCTTTTTCTTGATCTCGCAAAGGCGGGACATTCCAGAAGAAAGTGATGAGACGATTCCATCTCATCCTCCTCCATGCAGCTTCTACAGCTAGCATCCGGTAAGATTTTTAACCTTACAGCGTGGATCCCAATGGGGCAATGGTCAGTAAGAACCCCTACGACTAAGGAGAGGTGAGGTTTACTTAGGGCGAAAAGTTCAGCAGACCTACCGCGGTTAACCTTAGACCAGAAGGATCTTGCGACTAAGCATGTGTTGGCAGCTGACCAGCGCCTACCCAGCTCAGCCGAAGCCCATCTGTCCAATAGCAGACTGCAGCAGGACAATGGTGCTCCTACATTCTTCCATGCTTCCAATAGTGAGTCCGTCGTCCCTGACCTTGCAAGCTCATCAGCCTTACAATTCCCCGCGATTCCGCAGTGGCCAGGAACCCAGACTAGTCTGATTGCGCATGAACAACAACTCGCAAACAAAGAACGTATATGTAATTACAAATAGGTTCTTTGCGTAGAGTTGCATTGCCTTTTTAACTCGATTACACCGGTCAACAAAAAAAATATTTTTTGGGGTTTCTGTTCTCATGCTTGAATTCTGATTCTAGACATTGAAAAACACTTAAATATTAATCTTTAGTTCTCTAAGTTTGCTTTGAGCTGATCTACATCGATAAGTATATTTTAATTTATATCATAAATCAAAGATGGCAGCACTTTGATTAACCCGAAAGTAAACAGTATTATTATTTGTAAGAGGCACAGTAGTGAATGTTAACCTGTTTATTATAGCTGTAACAACAATATTACTGTATTACTCAGTTAAAAATTGGCATCAAGTCAGTGTAAATTTACGTTGCTTAATGCTGTTTTATTTGCGGTGAATTTATTAAAGTTAGAAGTAAAAAATTTGCTTTATTAACAAGTATGAAACGAAGTTTGCGAAGCCTATTTTAACCTAAAAGTCAGTAATCAAAATAATCTATAGAGAAATTGTAGAAAAAATATAAAAATCAGTCATTTCTGCTCAAAAATCGAAAAATTGCTCTAATTTCTACGAAAGCAAACTTTAACCGAAAAAAAATTCCTTATTTTTGTCATAGGAGAAACTAAAATTTAACATGTAGATGTCAGGCCCAAATATCGTGGTGACCGGTGTTATAATTCGATCAAAAATTATTGTAGAAAATTGAGATTTGTATTTTGTATGGCAGCGCTTTAATCGAGTAAAGGCCGATTAATTCATCAATTAGCTCCTGTGCGAAAAGGCTATTGCCCCGTAGATAACATCTGATAAGGAACTCATTAAAACCTAAAAGTCAACAACTCAAGGTGATTTATGAGTTCTAAAGGGCTTAAAGTTAATCCTTATGATGTGGTAGGTGTTACGAATCCCATTAAAAATAAATATATTAAAATTTAAATATAAATATTTAATATAAATATATTGGAATAAATATATTAAAATTTTTAATCATTCTGAAGGAAAAAAATACTGGAAATTTTGCATAAATCCAGTTGTCAAAAAACACTTCGTTGAATGTCCTTGAAGTCTTGCCCAAAACGATACTCTAATGACGCGCCAGCCTCCATATTCGCCAGACAAGACTACGTGTGATTTCTTTCTATTTTCAAAAATAAACATTACCTTATAGGCTTGGAATTTTACGCCGAAAGCGCCAACGGCTTTCGAAAAATTGAGTTTGAGTAGTGTTTCGACGATTGGAAGAACCTCTGGCATAAGTGCATATTATCGAACGGGGATTATTTTAAAGACAACTTATTATTTTATTTTTAGATGAACATAGAACTTTTGTATGAATGGTCAACAAAAGTTTTATTTCTAATTCTCATTAGAATAATTGTATAAAAACTTAATTAAAGCTTTCGTTTGAAAACTAAATTTGTCACGATTTACAATAGGCCATCAACCTAACCTAACCTAAAAAATAATATTATTCAATTCGCACAAATAACCACTTGCAATTAAAATAATCCGAAAATGTTCCACCAACTCGCATCCGCCTACTGAAATATTTACATAGATTTTCATTAGTCTCCTCTGTTTACATATACGAGTATATTTATTGTTGTCACAATAGCGATAATCAAAATATTTTATTCATGCACATGAAAATGTAAGCCTTTTTATGTTTAACTGTAATAAAATTTTATCAATTTTCATCCACAACTAACGGAATCGTCCTATTTGAATTTCATGTCATAAACATTATATGATAATTGCAAACAAAGCTTTTTAATTAGTTCTAATTTGATTGAGTGGTTAATATTGAGGACAATTCAATTTTGACGCTAAATAAATATTTCACTCAAACAGGAATTGATATTTTTATTGCAGTGAGGTTATTTATGTGATTCACAGCGTTATTATGGAAAGCTTTTAAAAAAGAAAAAAAATTATATTGATGGGAGAGTGAAATGTTTAGTAACAGTGAAATTATAATAATAAAAATGAATCATGTCGGAAATTAAATTTCTACATATTTTTTAACCAGAATAATTTGATTAAATCATAATTAAATATAGTAGGCTTACACTATGCATTGCGGTAAGCAATGTAAAATAGATTTTCAGCCCTATCCTGTGCACTTTACAAATTCAACAAATTTCTAATTTGTAAAAAATTGAAATTTATCAAGCATTTCGTATTCTGTGTCTAAAATTAAAAGCTTTTTTCTTGATAAGTTGTTAAGAAGTAAAATGCTCTTGACAAATAAAATATCTCGTTGTGGATAGTTGTGAAAGTGAATTTGTTGCAATGGAGATATTTTACTTTTGTCGTTAGTTTTATACAAAGAGGAAAAATATGAACATGTGGATGGCTCGCGTTATTGAGCCGTTTTTATAATATATTAAGAAGTTTATTTTTCCCTTTTTTGTATAAAAAAATGAAGATAATGAGGGTAACTTTGACGAAATTGTTTTCTACATATATGTACATATATTGCATTCGATTACAGCTTAGCACATTTTTGCCAATAATGAACAAAATTTAGATTTCGTAGTCCCCAAGGAACTTCTGAAACTAAACCAACTAACTGAAAATTACATTCCAAATATTTTTAAATCTATTACAAAGGACCTATGTATGTATATGCATTATATTATATAATATTACTAGTGACCGGACCACGCATTGCTGTGGATAAGGTATATTTGATAAATTGAAATTATTTAACTACTTTCCATTTTCTCCGTCAGCTTTAGTGGTTTACGATAAATGTACCAAAACTCTCCCTTGAATTTTTTCGTACCTATTTCATGTGTTATGAATTTTATAACTCAAATTGTAGCTTTGTTATATTCCTTTTTGTTTAACTATAATTTTTAGTCGTTGCAGAAGTCCGATTTTTGCCATCAAGAATTCCAACCTTCTCATAGTTACGCAATGCTTAAGTTTGAGCTAAGTTATATTAGGATATCCATATTGTCCTTCGGTCTTGTGAATATCTGTTGCAAATGTCTTAATTAATTTATTTTGCAGACGTGTGCAAAATTTCAGTAAAATTGGTTCAGTAGTTTAGGCGCCAATCACGGACAAACAACGCGACGTGAAATTTTTATATACATATGGATATACATATGTAGATATTGCTCCGCGGAGGAGCAAAAGACTCCGGGGGATGTGGGATCGAAAAGCGAATATATAGCCCCTGCCATCCGATTATCAACTCATATACGCGGCACCCTCTGTATTGTTAGCAAACGAGTTTCTGGCGACCGAGTAAAGGCCATATAACCTTCTCATCTGTATAAAAACCGGATAGATAAACTGATAACATGTCAATCAAAATAAATAAAAAATGAAAAAATAAGTTCAGATTCGGAGCATGGAATATTTGCGCATTCTCAGAATCTTCACATCTAGCCAAAGAGCAAAGGACTTACTGTGAAATTAATGTTAAAATATTAACTATTTTATAACAATTATTGGAATACATTTGAAAACTTACGTAATAAAATAATAAAATTGCCACAGAATACCAAAAAATTTCTTAATTGATAAAAATCTGAAAAAAATTAAATTTTTTTTGTTATTTTGTCAAGTGCACAGAATAGGGCTGTTTATATCCAAAAAGTTCCTTATCTAGATCCATAATAAGGTTGCAAGATTGTTCGATAACGAACAAGGTTTCAGACACGGTACGTAGACATAATATTTTATTTTATTTTATTTTATTTAGATATATATGTATATATATAGATTTTATATCCAAAAAGATCCTTATACAGATCCATAATAAGGTTGCAAGATTGTTCGATAACGAACAAGGTTTCAGACAGGGTGCGTAGACATAATATTTTATTTCATTTTATTTTATTTTATTTTATTTTATTTTATTTTATTTTATTTTATTTTATTTTATTTTATTTTATTTTATTTTATTTAGATATATATGTATATATATAGATTTTATATCCAAAAAGATCCTTATACAGATCCATAATAAGGTTGCAAGATTGTTCGATAACGAACAAGGGTTCAGAGAGGGTGCGTAGACATAATATTTTATTTCATTTTATTTTATTTTATTTTATTTCATTTTATTTTATTTTATTTTATTTTATTTTATTTTATTTTATTTTATTTTATTTTATTTTATTTTATTTTATTTTATTTTATTTTATTTTATTTTATTTTATTTTATTTTATTTTATTTTATTTTATTTTATTTTATTTTATTTTATTTTATTTTATTTTATTTTATTTTATTTTATTTTATTTTATTTTATTTTATTTTATTTTATTTTATTTTATTTTATTTTATTTTATTTTATTTTATTTTATTTTATTTTATTTTATTTTATTTTATTTTATTTTATTTTATTTTATTTTATTTTATTTTATTTTATTTTATTTTACTTTACTTTTTTTATTTTATTTTACTTTACTTTATTTTATTTTATTTTATTTTATTTTATTTTATTTTATTTTATTTTATTTTATTTTATTTTATTTTATTTTATTTTATTTTATTTTATTTTATTTTATTTTATTTTATTTTATTTTATTTTATTTTATTTTATTTTATTTTATTTCATTTTATTTAAAGGAAGGGCAGGCTTTATTTTACTCAGTTAAATTTTTTTCTTATATCTTTGTCCGCACATTTGTGATTAAGGCGACGTAATTCAATAAAACCACATTCATATATACACACTCAGAATTTGTATGCCTTAAATAAGCAACTCATATGCTTGCTTGCACTCAACTTTATTGATTTAATAACTGTTTTTAATAAATTGATTTAATAAGCGAGCGACTAAGCGTATACACGTACGCCATTCTGTAGACATTTATTTACTCAAAAGTTGTTTGCGAAAAGTAAGCAAACAAAAAAAATTATGCATAAAAGAAGAAGAAACAGATCAACAAAGCGTAAACTCAGCAAACAAAAAGCAACAAAAAGCATAATAAGAAAGAAAAATTGCGCTTCACAAAAGAAACATAATCATAATGAGAAAGTCACCGCTAAAGCCAAAGCCAAGGCGAAGAAGCAGCCGCAGCATCAGCTTGCCATTTACCAAACGAACAAACAAAACGAAACAAAGGCTCAAGACGAAACTTTCTTGCAAAGATGAAACAATGCACGCCGTAAAGTATGCTAAAGCGCCAAGCCGCTGCCGCAATATATCAGCGATGGCGGTTCTACGTTGAGTCAGAGTGTGTGTCGCATTTTTCGTACACTTCACGCAAGCGAATTGCTGTTGTTGTAATTATGGTGGTGTTACGTATTTTTTATTTGTTGTTGTTGCATTTTCGTGCTTCTAGGTTGTTCTAGGCAAGTTTTCGTTGATGCCACCGCTTCTTCAGCTTCTTCTTTCTCCTCCTCGTTTACTTGTTTGTGCACCTTCCACAATTCTTGTGAAGCGTTAAATTTTATCAACTCTGAAGTGTGTGGCTGCCCGCTTGTGGGAGTGAGTGTGTTATCATCATGTGGGTGTGTGTGTGTTTTTGTAGCTTTGTCTGCGTTTCGCTTTTGCTATTTTTTTGGTTTTTGGTGTCTTTTTTGTTGCCTCCATCAAGTTCATTTCTCTATTAAATTGTTGTTGTCTCATTGTTTTTGCTGCTGTCACTCGAATTATTCGCTCACATACGCAGACTGCAGCAGCTTTTCACTTGCATTTTATTGTTTTTGCTATTGTTGTTGTACGCTTACGGCACTGTCGCCGGCGCGACTATGCTGACTGGCTGCTGTTGCTTTTTGATAAGACAGTGTAGACATCATAACAAAGTTTTTTTTATATATATATACATATATATTATGTACTTGTAGTCGTAGCGGCAGACGCAGTTATAGGTACTTATAAATATATATATACATACATATATAAATGTTAAAATGCTGCGAGATTGTGGCATGAAACACATAAATATATAAATGTACGCATATATGTATAATAGATATATATATGTATGTATATACATATGTATCTATATAAGATATATAGATATATAAGATGTATAGATGTGTGTATATGTGTATGTTGCTATTTCTCTACCCACAAATATAAAACGCGCAAACGCAATCTAACACTCAAATTAACACATACACACTCATAACTTTCATACTAAATTTTGTATTGTTGTTGTAGCGCTGCCGCTACAGCTGTCGTCCCGCAAATTCTCATCCCTTCCAGCAGAGAAACAGCAAACGATATTTGTATATTTAGCAGTTTTACTGTGACAGCTACAACAACAAAAAAACACCACAACAACAAGAATAAAACTGCAACAAACAACACTACAACAACAAAAAACTAAAAACAACAACAACCATGGTAAACAAAAACAACACCAATCTAGTAACAACAACTCCTACAGTCAGCAGAATAAAAGGGTCCATCTTTGCCGACTACGCACGCAATATGCTTTACCGTTAACCCTCGATTGTCCACACAAAAAAAACGGACGAAAATTGTTAAGGTCGCACACGACGGAAGCCAGTCACTCACAATCGGTGTGGCTGCAGCCTAAAAAAAAAAACAAGAAAGTGCTAGAGAATATGAAATTTATTTTATTTATGTGCTTCGGTGTTGGCAAGAATGCGCCACTAATTTGTTGGGCAGGGTTTGTGTGTGTTTTGTGTGAAGAAGTTTTACTTAAAGTTTCGGGTAATATTAATTCTGCGAAGTAAATGCATACTTTTGGGAGTTTTACTGTTACAGAAATTGACATTAATAAGCGAAGTTTTGGGCGCATTAATTGTGTGGAATGTATAACTAATTATATACATATAGAAAGTATATATATGTGTAGGTATAGATCATTTATCTGTCTCAAAAAGCTGTTACCCATTTTGCTATCTGAGCAGAAGTTATTGCTAATCTTTTGCTGCAGATTACTTTGTGAGATATCATAATCGTAATTGGTGAGATTATGGAACACAAAATTAGTTAAAAGTTTCATATTCGGGATTTAGATAAATAAATGCAAGTTCCTTTGAATCGTGTATGATGACCCAAAGGCACATCTCATTTGCTCTCCCGTAAAATAACTATCCTCCGTCATGATTTTTATTCCAGATATCTAGATAAAGATTTTTGAGCTTATTTTTATCACTTAAAATAAATAGGTTTCCACTGAGCTGCTAAAAGAACCATTTCATAAATAACGACCTTAAATATTCTGCGATTAGACATCGCAGCATTCTTTTGGGTATGAAACATGAAAACAAGCACTAGAGGTCTCATCTAAAGAATAATCTAATTCAGTCTAATTTAGACCGCTTTGTCAAATTCCTCAAACAACTTAGAATAATTTAAGCAATATCATAAATTGCTTTTTCCGTAATTTTTTTATTATCGAGAGTTTTATCTTCCTCCTTATGTGAACTGTTTAATTTGTTTATTACATATACTGCAGTCAGTAGCCATACGCAATACAAAACCCACTTATAGTTGTCATGACGAGTAAAGGTGCCATTTTACATTCGTAGCCTTTTACAATAGGGTTGTGAGAAAATATGGTCACAAAAAGCGGAGTGAGTTCTCGAAACATTAAATACTGGCTGGAAGTAGAAGTTTAGTTTCAAAGGACTTTCTTCTTCTCCCTGACTGGCGTAGACACCGCATACGCGGTTATAGCCGAGTCCACAACAGCGCGCCACGTCTCCCTCCTTCTGGCAGTTTGGTTATACCAAGCGAGGCCAGGTCCCTCTCCACCTGGTCCTTCCATCGGAGTGGAGGTCTCCCTCTTGATCGGCTTCCACCAGCGGGTACTGCATCGAATACTTTCAGAGCTGGAGCCCTTTCATCCATTCGAACAACATGACCTAGCCAGCGTAGTCGCTGTCTTTTTATTCGCTAGACTATGTCTATGCTGCCGAGTAACACATACAGCTCATCGTTCCATCGTCTGAGTTTTCGCCGTTGCCAATGTTTAAGGGACCATAAAGCTTCCGCAAAAACCTTTCTCTCGAAAGCTCCTAGTGCCGTCTCATCGGATATTGACACCGTCCACGCTTCTGCACCTTAAAGTAGGACGGGAATGATGAGGGACTTGTAGAGTTCGTCGAGAGAGGACTTTACATTTCAATTGCCTACTCAGTCCATAGTAGCACCATACGCCATAAAAGAAAACGTTGTTCAATATCACCACAATAAATATTCCACATTTCTACATATGAAATAACAAAAATAAAGCTTTCGACATGAAATTTGTGCAATATGCACTATTTGTTTTTCTGAAATTAGTTTTCCTAATTGTTTACATCGATTTCACCTATCCTATGTTGGTACTCCATATGTACCAATTATGTTTAGGCATTTATAGCATCCAGTTTCTCTTGCTCTTTCTCAGTGCAACTGTACAAAACTACACACATTTCAAGTGAATTTTGCAACTATCATTTTCACTAGTCTGCACAAAAATAGCAATACAAGAGCAACGAGCATCCACAAACTCCAACTAGTAAACACATACGAAGCGCCCATATTGCATATTTTTTTAGTGTTATATACTCGTATACTAACATAGTAAATACTCGAAAATTTCAGGTTGCTTTGCGAAATTTCCCAACTTTGAAGCTCAAATTGTTTTGTTGCGGTGAAAAAGTTGTTACTTCAACGTAGTCAATAACCAGGCGGTCAGGGCAGGAGTTCACAATATAAAGGGAAGAAAAAAGTTTGTTAGAATTCAACATACAGTTATATTTGATATTTTCCTTTGGCTGCTGAAGCATCGTGCCGAAGATGATAGTGGCCCGGAAAGTATTCGGTCTACTTCGGTCAACTGATTGGAATTTAAAGCCTGCAATTTAGTATCTCGTAGTATATTCGAGAACAATCCGAAACAATTATGGTCTAAAGCTGATTATTATTACACTACTCTTGGTGGATCTTCTGTTATATTAAATATCTCTACGTGGATATTCCTTATGGGTATATATATATTTGGTAATCTGATTTTCTCTACATCTTCGAAGGTTTATATAGAAATAATATAAATCGCTCATCATGAAGTACTGCTGACATTGCTGTCTTCTTTCCGAATTCGGATACCAGAACAATTTTAAAAGGGATATGAGCTCTTCACATCTTTGTGTTCAAGGTAGGCTATATATACTGGGAATCGAACCAAGTCCAGTTAATAATGCTTCTGTCTTCTTTTAGAATTCCGATACTTGAACAATTTGTAATTCATCCTTTAGCCCGTTTCATTTATAGCTGAGTGAGACATAAGTTCTTTCCCCTATTTGAATCACCATTTATAAGAGGAATCGACCCAAGTGGGGTTCATGGCGTTTCTCGGAATTCTGATACCTGAACAATTCGTAATCCATTTCTCAGTCCGCTACATTTATAGTTACCCTTCAGTGAGTGATAAGATTTTCGGATCGAACCAAGTTCGGCTTGGAATGTTTCTGCCCTCTTTTGAAATTCAGATATCTGAACTATTTCATCACTCAGTCCATCTTATTTATGGTTGATCTTCAGTATAAGATCAGCTCTTTTCCCCAGTTGGATCAAGGTACTACTAAATAGTTGGAATCGAACCAAGTCCAGTTCAGAATGCTTCTATATTATTTTAGTAATTTTTATCTCAGTCCGCTTTATTCCTAGTTGAGCTTCAGTGTGTGCTAAGCTCTTTCCCTCTTTTGGATCAACGAATCACCATTTACACCGGGAATCGAATCAAGTTCAGTTCAGAACTACCACATTCGGAATTTAGGTACCTGAACTATATGTGATCCATCTCTCAGGCCGCTTCATTTATATTTGATCTTCGTGTATATGATGATAACACTGGAAATCGAAACAAGTCCGCTGGTTCACGGTAGATTCCGAACGAGTTCTCTAATACTAATTCAAGACACGTATAGGCGAGACGTTACTTCACTACTCAAGATACTAACTTAGGGTCCATATGCTGAGCCAATATAGAGGGAGAACTTGATCGAATCACGGTTTACAAGGCACGAGGTCTTCAATAAAAAATTGAATAACCTCTTATATAGTTTTGGAGGGAAGTTTACACACTACATTCCACCACCTTCGACCTCTCTTTATATTTCCCTCATTATTAGATGAGGTATGAGCCGCAAAGTTCACTGGGTAAAAATAATGGTTAACTATAGAGACTATGCACAGTCTTTCAAGCCACCACATTCACACACACACTTTTCATTTGTTAAACCCAAAGGATGCAATCGACAACAATAAGCAGCTCCCAGCCTTTTCCACGAGCTAAACAAAACGACTCGACTACCTGCCACCTCGAGCCACCCTCCACACAAACACATGATCGCTTCCCGTTCTCCAGCACTACTTTTCACTTATAACACCACTCCTACACCACCGAAAACAAATACTTAACTCACAATGTTTTTTGGTAGCGTTTGCTTGTTTCTCTCTCCGTTTTTGTCGCTGCGTTTAACTAAACTAAACTTTTCACTTTTACTTTTCATTGAATTTGATGTGAAAAATTTTCGAGTGCAAATTTTGTCAACAAGTTTTTTTCCAACTGAATTGTTGCGATCCAACTAACAGATGCCAAGCTGCCAGCTGCCAAGCTGTTGACGTGCACTGGCAAGGCGCTGTCACATACTGTTTGTGTGTCTTGCAGGCGATGGCGACGGCGACGGCGACGGCGACGAGTGCAGTGCCGAGTGTGGAATTGAAATGAAGTGACAACAATGTTTGGATAAAAATTCCAAAACACTATTTTCTCAAATAATTTTCATCGCCAATGGCAACAACAACAACAACAACAACACTGACAACAACAGCAGCAGCAGTAACGACAGTCGAAAATGCAGCAACAACTTTAATTTAAAGTTGTAGTTATCGAAACGCTTGACATACTTTTGAACTGAGGTTGCAATGGCATGCCATTTTAGGTGCATACTTTTGTATGTATGTATCTCTGTGTGCATCTGTGTTTGGCTATATAGTAGTTGCAGGCATTTTTGTACCAGCTGCAGGCTTAGTTATTTCCATTACATTGTGGTTGGCACATAAATAACGGCATTAGTTTCGTAATTATAATTTTGTGTTGGTGTGTATGTGTGTGGTTTTAGTGCAAAGCTCAGTTATTTTATTGCAATGCATTAAGTTTTCAAATATTTGCCGAAATCCACTTTAGTTTCAAGATCATAATGACAGAAGTTGATAATGCCAAAGCTTTTTGTTTTTGTACAGAAATTTGGAGCATGAAAGCTGCTGATACTAAATGTGTACTACTATATAGTCCTTTATACCTTTATATCTAGAAAAGAACCGGTTTTAGAGGTACACATTTGAACTACTAAGTGGACGGTCCTATCATTGCACCTAGAAGTTGTGATTTTGCAGTATATCGCATTGGAAAGATGGTTTTGGTTGTTTAAAGGGTTCAACCGGGCATTCCATGTGAGATTGTCTAGAAGAAAATAATATTAAAACCTGTCTGATAGACTAAAAACTATCGAAAGATTGATGTTTCTTTTGGACCCTTCAGTAATCTGGGTAAATTGTTCTTAATTTGTGATAGACTCAAAGCACATTCAGTTGTTTTAGGGGTTTTTAACCTATTTTTAGCTGTTTACTGGTATCACTAAGCATCGATCTATAGCCGTTCAAGTGTGATCTCCGTCGCGTTCTAAGTCCGGTTCTGTCGCTTAATTCAACTTGTTTTGGATTCACAGAACTAGAGACAGGATAAGTTTATAGGGTTCATGGAAACCCTCTTGAAATCATTTTCTGCATAGAAATGTGTAAGGATATTTTATCCGGCTATCTGTCTTTCGTTTGCTGGACTACAATGTATGTCAATGTGGTCATATAATTCACACAGCTCATCGTTCCATCGTCTGCGGAATTTAAATCTTACGCAAAAACTTCCTCTCGAAAACTCCTAGTGCCGTCTCATCGGACCATCCACGCTGAACCATAAAGCAGGACGGAAAATATGAGCGACTTTTGTTCCTCGAGAGAGGACTTTACTTTTCAATTGCCTATTCAGTCCAAAGTAACACCTGTTGGCAAGCGTGATTCTGAGTTCGATTTCGAGGTTGACATTGTTGGTGGTTGTCGGTAATCCACCGGTCGAGCTTTTCAAATATCCATCGGCCCCGCCGCTTTGTTGTCCTTCAAGCGCGTAATTACTCTCCGAATTTCTTGATGGTCGGGCAATGAAACATCTGTTCCATCGTCATCGATTAGGGAATCGGTACTTAGGGAATTGTACTTTCATTTCCATTCAGCAGGTCAGAGAAGTGTCTCCTCCGTAATCCCAGTATGCTCTGGACATCAGTGACCACCTTGGTCTCTACATGAGGATGCTCCGGTCTTGAAACCTTCGTCAAATCGCTTCATTTTTTGGTAACATTTTCGAGCATTACCCCTGTCGGGCAGCTTTTCAAGCTCTTTATACTTACGCATTTCACGAATTTACTGTCAAAAATATATAAATAAATTTCTAATTTTTGTTAATACCATCTGAGCATTAGGAACCTGTTTGGCAACTCTACTTATTTTAAAAACTTAAAATTTCACTCCCATAAAAGAAGTTCAGCAGTTTATATTTCAGCCGAGAGCGCTGAGTTCCAGTTTTATGCTATTTTTAATCCAACTCCCAGTCAATTCATCATACACTTACTCACCAAATAAATCTGTGTACCCTTTTAAATATGCTTAGGAGCAGTTAAAAGCGACATACACAACTACAAAAAGCTTAAACACATACAAGCACATGTACAAATATACATATGTATGTGCGTAAAGACATTTGTGTTGCAGTTTGGTGGTCGTTCGGCCGTTTTCCTTGTTATAGACATTCGCTTTGCGCTGTGGATAGGTTGTGGCAAAAACAAAATGTAGACTAAACACATACAAACATAAATACATTTTCACCACCCTTTAGTACATACACATGCACATCTAAATATGTGTATGTTTGTATGTATTTACAGAGGATATTTAAGAAGTACACAAACAAACGTATGCTCCTGTTGTTACACTGTCAAAACGCTTCAAAGTCACCCAGTTTTTAAAGTGGTTAGGAATGGGTCACATTAAAGCTTGTCGAGGGTTGTAAAAGTGGTGGTAATTTGCATGCTTTAAAATTTCTTTCTTCAGCAAATACTTTTTTCTCTTAGTTGTGTATTGTTTCACTTTGTTTTTAAACTTTTTCGAGTATATACCATTTACTATATATATTGATTAATGCTCTCTGAAAGTTAAGCGTTTTAAAAGATCTGCTTGAGAAGGAATTTTTGCAGGATTGTGGAAAGAAAAGTCAAATGAAGTCTACTTACTACTGATACCTACTTTATTAATATTTTCCCTACTTTTTTTATAAACAACAATTAAAATGTGTAGCAATCGTTGGATATTATATAACTCATTATTACTGAGGTATCTCAACAATTCAAAGATTTCTTAATTGAAAGCGAATTGATCTCGCGGGAAAAGCAACGTAAGATATTTGTAAGATATTCCTGATTATATACGAATCATATATTGAAATCATTCGCATTGATTACTAGAAGAAATTCGGACTTAAATCTGACAAAGAACCAGGCCAATGATCACAAGTACGAAAATATGTTGCACATTTTCGTGGACTTATATTTTTTTAATGCCAGATTGCATTGCAAAATTAAAATATGTTTCGTTCGTTTCGTATTCGTTAAACACAACAGTAAGATTATTAAAAAACAACATCTGTCATCATTCAGATTAAATCTCTTTATTAGTGTTGTAATCTCATAAACGATTTTGGTCGTGTCTTCTAAACCATACAAGTTGCGTCCGGCCTTCACAAGCCGTCGGATTTTCTGGCCTTCACAAGTCTTCTTTTTATGAAAGCGAGAGAGGATTTCCTATTATTTTTTTAAGCTTTAAGCTTTTTGAAAACTTTAGATATAGACCTCAAGTATCTATAGATGTATCAGTATCGATAGATTTATATCGGGGTACTATTTAGTTTCAGTATTCTTAGTCAATATTTTAGTGATTCTTAGGATCCAGTATTATATTCTTTATAGTGGGTAAAGAATTAGAGATAGAATGATCGTAGAAGTTCCTTTTAAATCAGGTAACGACATTCACAACGTAATCACTACGCGGTACGAAGTTATGATATTCGCTCTAGTTTGGAACTCAGCTTAACTGCTTCCTACAGAGGAGCAAATATAGTAGATGGATCTCCGAATCCAAAGCGGATCGGTAAAATTGGAAAAGAGACTGCCGATATAAGAAAAAAGCAGTTATAATAATGCTATGAAACTATTTCCTTCTTTCATCGAAGCGAATGGAGTAAATGGCGAGTCAGACTCTGGACCAAAGCATTATGAATACATCTGACCGTATAGTATAGTATGAATTGACCCACTAAAGTTCTCTCAAAAGTAATCTAAAATATGGATGAATATTTCTATTGAGTTGACAATTCTTGGTTAGATGAAACCGAATCATTTCCGGGTATGTAGAAGCGATAGCCATGGAAACTGTGATAAAACGATCACTCCAAACTATGATCGCGTGATTAAATACTTACCTTAATATACCCAAATTGCAAATCATGCTTCAGGCCGAACGACTTGTACCTCTTAATCGAGAATTAGGAGGCTTTGTACGGGTTATATAGCGATTTTCTGGAACGGTTTATTTAATATAGATTAATTCACCCACCGAAGTCAGCATTGGATCAATACATACCTAGAAATGAGAGGTTGTATTTTAACCCTAAGGATGTTAATGTTAGAGAGAGTTCATAACTGTATAGATCATGTTTGGAAATTTTTTTGGGCCATCGAATTTAAGGCAAATTTATCAGAGTTTATTAGCGCTAAATCATGTTATGCCTATAAAGAACGATACGTAAAAAACGTGGCTTAAATTTTTATAAAATTCTTTAACCTAATTCTGTTAAACAATAACTCTGATGTGTCAGCAAAAAGTAGCATGAAATTTTATGAATTTCTATGCACTTAAAGAAACACAACATATAGTTAGATATGTATGTTTGTTCCCAAAAATGTTACTGAAGTATTTAAGTATGCAGCGCCTTCGTCATGCAGTACATAATTTTCCAGGCTGACAACAAGTGTTGTCATAAATTGTCGCACGCATGTGTGTGCTTCTTTTCTAAACTCATATCGCATACATACGTGTGTGCATGTGTTTGTGTACGCTCGCTCAGTCGTTGGCATGATTGATAACACGCTGAGTAGACCAAAGCTCAAGATGAATATTTTTCGAAGGAAAAAAAAAATGTTGCTGGTGTTGTCAGCAACAACAGCAAACTCAAGCAACTGTTTGCGCTACATATACATAGATGCTTATATATACAAATGTACTTATATATACAGTTGTAATTTTATTTTTGTTAAATTGATTAAATGAAATTCAATTGACTTCTGTACACACATACACACTTACATATGTATATATTTATATCTTATACATATGTAGGTGGCTGAATGTACGCTCAGCTGACGAAAGCTGCTTGTCAATATTTTTCTTTTATTTCGCAATTCTTGCAAATGCGTTTGTCTGCGTAGAAATTCTATTTTACACTTTATTAGCTGAGGCAGCTGGCTCATGCTGCTTCTGCTGCATCATTGATTGGCTTTCATACTATTCTTATATCGAATTGCGGTATATTTTTGGAAAATAATATATTCAATCTATTCAGCTGATATGACAAAGTAATTGGAAAATATATTAGTTTTTCATGAATTTGGCAAATACTCGTATTCTAAAGCTAAAATAGCTTGAACTTAAAGATGCCAGTGACATAGTACAAAATGATTAAATTCCACTGTGTTAACTAGAGGAAGCATGGTTGAAGTTGAGCAAAAATTAAATTTATTTTTAAATTTTTTGAAAATTAGAAATTAGTTGGAATAGTTTATTACATATTATATTTAAATATGATTATTCTTAAAGTAACATCCTGTATTAGTATTATTATCTAAAACAATTAGGAAATCTTTTAAATAAAAATAAATTTCGAAACTTTTAATTGTAACTTCAATCTAAATATATTAGAAGAGAAATTTTTTTTCCACTAACTTCAATCTCGTATCACGCTGTCCACAGTTTTTTGTATAAAATTGTGACACAAGATATTCGACAGTTTTGAATTCTAATCTGTATATTATAGCCTCATTAATGTCTGACATTAATTTAACACATAGGTATATAGAGCGACCTTAACTAAAATAATTTTTGCAAAGAAAGTAAGGGGAGTGAAAGAGACAGCCATATGTATATTATAAGTAAAGGGTTTTCCAAAAGGAACGCTACAAAAGTAGACCGATAGGGAAGCAAACGTTGTTACATTATGTCCCGTTCTTCCGACATTTATCCTCAGTAAAGTATGTCATTTGAAAAGATATATAACGATTCGAAATTATTAAAATTTATTACCCAAATTCGGAGTCAGTGACCTCAACTTTAAAAGTGCTACGTCCAATTTATGGTCGGCTCATTTCTGGCTGAATGTCGTCGTCAATAAGCAAAATATGCGTTACTGGTCAGGCAGCAATGGACTTGGACAATATGTGGTTCCAACAGGACGGTACCACAAGCCACACAGCGAATGTCAGAATGGATTTACCAAGTTTGGTGAATGTGATATCTCACGAAATGGCCCAGTCAATTGGCTACTTCGATCATGCGATTTGACACCGTTAGTTTATTTCCTGTGGGACTACGTCAAGTCTATGGCCTATGCCAACAAGCCAGCGACGATTGATGAACTTCATACGAATATCGAACGGCAGCAATAATGGCCGATTTAAGCTTGAAAACCCTCGAAAATTGGGTTAAGCGTCTGGACTTCTGCAAGCGTGCCTGTGGTGGCCATGCACAAGAAATCGAGTTCCATACATGGCATCCAATAAACTTTCACAGGAATAAAGAATTTCATTGATATCCCAAATCGTTTTACTAGATCAATCGTAGAGTTGATCAGTGCTAAGGTTATGAGGCACGGGCAGTAAACCAACAAGGACATATTGAATCAACTTTGAAAATGGAATGGAATATAGAAACGACTGGTATTTTATTTGGAACTCGGATAATTTTTTGACACAAGTAGGGGTTATTAATAACTGGATTGCCGGGATCTTTCAAAAATTTTCGTTGGTTAATGAGATACATATTTGTACCAATTAAAGAGCTCATAAATAGAAGTGATATGTAAATTAGGGTAGTTAATATCCTGATTTACAATGCTTATATGACAGTATTTGTGTATCCAAGTAGTTTTGAAATAAAGAAATAAATAAATATTAACATATCCTCTTTTAATAGAGTCAGGACTATCAAAATAGATACTTCAGAAATATTATAAGTGGTGGATAGTAGAAGGAATAGTAGCTATGAATTGTAGGGGAAGGCTAGGTTATGAAAAATTTCTTGAATTTGGAATCTCTAATGGTAGTATATGAGGAATTTTGAGTAGTGGCCCAGATGGGTAAGAGCTGTGTCAAAAATATAAAGAGGGAAGGCTTTTTTAAATTATTAAATAGGCTCAGTATAATGGGTGGGAGACCAAGAGAGCACAACTTACGAAATACCAAATAAAAAAACAGTTTTGAAAGTTTTTCCTGAGCTTCGAGTAAGTATAACTGGCGTTATTTCTGGCAAGTGACATTCAGAAAAAAATAAACTGGCATGGATTCGACATTATAAAAAAATTTATGAAAGAGAGTCGTTAAAAAGGCATATTAACACCGACACAATAAAATCCCAAACTCAGGGTATACAAATCACCACGTATGACTGACTTCTTACCTTTCGAGCGATAGGACAACTCAATTACACTACCATAGCACTCCCCTTTGATTAGAAGAAATTTACTATCCTAAAAAAACGCTTACGATACGATGGGTTAGAGTCACGCATAAATGATTTGTCTATGTTTGTGCGCGCCACATGCGCCGCAAATTGACAAGCTCACAGATACAAAACAGCAACACGACCGTTGAGGAGTAGTAGCCACTATTTTATTGCCCGATCCAAAAAATTTGTACGTGCTTGTATGAGCGAGTATGAGTGTATATGTGAGGATGTGTGCGTGTGTTTTTGGGGGCATGTGTGTGATGTGTGTACTTCGCTGGCGTGATTGTATACAAAGCAATAAAACGCTTAAATGGCAATTTCAAAAAACGATTTATGAAGCACGCTGGCATATGGAGAAAGTACGAAAAAACTGTAACAACAACAACAACAGTAGCAATAACAAATATAGACGCGTACAGAAATGATTTAGAGTAAAAGTTGGCAAACAGTTAGAGCAAGTGAGCCTACAAACAGGCGCAAATCTGTTGTTATAAGCGTGTGTATGTGGGCATAAAAACAGTTAAACATGGTAACTGTATATGTGTCAAGGTGCATATGCGTTACCTATTGTACATATGCGGCAATTGTCGTAGCAAATTCTAGCGAAATCTAAACTTTTTCCAACCCCAGAGAACGTATATATATTTAGTGGTGTGTGTGCGCTGCGCCTGAAATCGAAGAAAATATAGTTGGAAGTAAAATTTCATGGCCAGTAATTGAATTGCTGTTCATTGGCACGGAAAGTGGGTGGGCAAACGCATGACGGTATGCTTGCAACAGTGCTTGAGATGAATGAGTAACTCTACGAAATGTAATGTTGGAGCGCTCAAATAATTTTTTTTTCAAAAACTGAGTCGAATAAAAATCAACAAAAAATTGAAAAAAATGTTTCAAAATTTTCACTCATTTTTAATACAAAAAAGAAAAAAGTCAACAAAAAATTAAAAAAAAAATTAAAAATTTTCACTCAATTTTTTTTACATAGGAATTTTGCAACTCCATTAATTTTTTAACAATTTTTTTTAAACATTTCTTTTAAATATATTTCGCTTTAAGTTTTAGCATAATTAGAAACCTGAAATGAAAGTAAAAACAATCTCCACTTGCTTTGTACCAACTCTGTAGTGGACTATTTCAGTTTACGGCGCCATGAATGGCAGCAACGTAGAGAAACTTTCACTCAAAGCAAATCAAAGCGAAGTCAAGTACATGCACAAAGCGATAATGAGTATGTGTGTGCGTGAAAGTGCTCAATTTGCAACAATTGGCAGTTTTCAGCAGATTCCAGACGCACAAGCAGCAAGTAGAGCCATTGAAAATACAAGGAAGGCAGCGGAAATTCCAGCACACTCATACATATAAACACTCAAATGTTGTTTGTGCATACTAAACAAGTGTCCCGTAAGCAGCGGGAATGAATGAAGCTACAGCGCTAAACACCTACGCGACAACAGGCTGCAGGATGTACATAGTAGAGAAAGAAGTGATGAAGAGAATAAGAGCGCATGTTTGTGTATAAAAAGCGCTCAAAAGCAGATAGAACAAGAAAAGTGGTGAGAAAATGTGAGAGTGAGTGCATTTTGAGTAGAAAATAAATGAATTAAATATTTTGTTTTAGAGTGAAATCGCTTGAGTGAAATGTGAAAAGCAATCAAGAGCATATTGTTTGAGTGTTAACTCAATGAGTATTTTCACAAATAAAAACAGCAATCTCCCTGTGGAAACGAAATGTAAATAATCAAATAATTTTTGAGTGATTTTGCTTAAACATTTTGAGCACAAGAGTGAGAGTATTGAGTTGAGTGTTTTGTTTCAAATTTTTTTGAGTGCTGAGTATATGGCCAAGCGAGGTGAAGAGAAAGCGCTGTCTGTATGCATGCTATTATTTGATTTTCATTCAACAACTGGTTGATGCTCGATACGAGAGCGGCAATCAACGGCAGAGCGGGCATGTGAAAGTGGATGAGGTAAAGAGCAAGAGCGCACAGGCACGCATTCCAATAGATAAACTTGGCTCTATTTGACTTTAAAGGGAGTACAGTTGTATATATAGTTATGTAGTATGTGGAGTAGAGGCAGCGCAACGACGGCAGCAGATGAGCTGAGCTGTGGCAGATACAAACACATAGATAATTTCAGTGATAACGATAACATGGATACACACAGCGCGCTGTGTTGTGGAAACCATGCAAATAAACTTGGAAGGAGTTGTGGGGACAAAAAAGAAAATACGTGACATCAAAAGTTGTAGAGTATAGATACTGAATGGACAAAAATATATAAATGTAGTCGATTTTAGAAGTTCCTTTAGTGTATAGATTGATGGAATAGATAACTGATAGGACATATATTAATAATAAACTGTTTATAAATTACTCGTAAAAATAATTTAATTAAATTTATGATAAAAAAAAAATAAGATTAACTGATCTTAGAAACAATAATCCTATCTAGTTTACCTGAGTTACCTTAACAAAAAAAAAACAACACATTATTTCAGAGAAAAGTTAGGGTTAATATCGCTGAAATATATACTCGCATAACCAAAGCACCAAAGCTCCTTAGCTCAAGTGAAATACTTTCACCGAAATTGTTTAAGATATTTTCTTCACTGCCCAATATACACAATATATTATAACTTGTGGAGAAAGAGATTCGCAAGGATGACAATTCTCTGCGACCCTAGTATAATTACGATCTGGATATTGATGTAGATCACACTACTAGTTATCCAGATTTGATTCTCTTGATGCCAAGAGTTCTCGCAATACAATAATGAGCATTGGCGGTCCACTAAAGTCTCTCCATTTAGTCTAAACCCATCGTAACAGCTCGTTTTCTGTGTCTACCGTTAGCGCACTTCGATGAAAATTAACATTTTCCCGCTAGTATTACTGTAAATAACCGTTACAACAAAACCGCAACAAAAAAGAGATTCTCATTTCAAATTTGTGGAATGGATGTACCGATTTAATTAATTTTGGAAGAAATACTCGGAACTTTTAGGCCCTTATTGGCCATGAAGCCACGCCTAACTTGGTCTTCTTCTTCTTTGTACTTCTTTCTTGGAAATTTTGAACAATCCTGAGCTGAGAAATCTCATCTAGATCATGAGAAATGCATTTTAAATTGTAAGAGGTTTCAAGTTCACTTGTTTACCATTTTAAAACAACAGCTTAGCGTATGAACGAAAGACTACCAGGTTACCAGTTATCGCGGACGTGTGTTTAAAAATAGACCTTTCCAATGGCATCGTAGCATATTTTAATTTTGTACCGAATGGTGGTGGCTGTTTCTGTTGTTCGGTTTATCTGTTTTGTGGGAGTCTATGGGAACTGAAGCACTTTCTCGAAGCGACAACCATTTCTGTTCACTTTTTTCCAGGCTTTCTTTTGAGTTTTTGTTACGATTTCTTGATTGTCTAACAAATACGAAACTTACGAGAGCGTTCAAAAAAGTTCTTATCGAAACTAGGTTGTTTGATGAGTTGCAGCTTCTAACCACAAGATATATAGTATATGGGGAGATCCAAGTTGAGGTCCTTTTTTCAATAGCATTTTTTTGACAGATCACGCATGAATCGTGTCATTTTTGTTCAGTATTGTTTGGCATTTCACCATGATAACCGACTATTTGCTGTCTGAAATTGAAGCTCGGCGAGATTTGGTTTCAACAATACGGCGCCAATTCCCACACATTGCGTCAATCAATGTATTTATTGAGAGAACACTTCGATGAGCAGGCAATTTCACGTTTGGCCTTGGATGGCCTTGGAGCACAACATCACGCGATTCGAAAATTGGACTCAACGGAAGGACCTGAGACGTAGCCGCGGCCATTTGAAAAGGATAATCTTTAATAAATAAATGCCAATTAATGTTCTTTCGATGGATAATAAGCCTTCTCCATTAAATTTGAATTTTCTGTGTTTTTTCGTTAAAAAGGTAGGGAACCTCGAAATGGATCACCCTTTAATATGTTAGCAGGCATTTCTGAGAGATTCACACTACCTTATTGTAAAGAAATAGAGATTGCAATATATTTTGATCTCTTGTTTTGAAGATTGATTCTAGTTATAGGATTTTGACTCGTAGGGATATTTTTGGATAAGCTTTGTTGACCCAATTTTTTAAAGAACAGATTTTATGCTTTTATCGAATGAATATTATTTATGGGAGTGCTCATTGGTAACAGTGGTTCAAGTATCAGAGTATAAAATTCAGTCAAATCAAAATTCTTAAGAAATCATTAAAAAATACTAAAAAAACACACGAAAAACGTACACTTGTGAAGACAGACTCTAACTCAAAAGGATAGGAAAAATGGATGAACAGCACTCATCGCCGGTGGAGGTGTGAAATGCTTATGAAAATGCGTAACAGCGTGGAAAACGCATGATAAGCACATCAATGTGAAGCATTGCCTCGTCACAAGCAACAACAACAAAAACAAAACGCATACACATTTTTACAATTTACAAAATAAATATGGACGCAGCGTGTAGGAGAGAGAGGGGAGCGGCATATAAATAAAGGACAACGCAAATAAAAATGAAGAGCGCGCCAACAAAGATGACAACCGGAGACAGCGGCAGCAACGTGCGAAACAAAAATACCAGAAAAATACAACAAATAAAATAAAAGAAATGTGTTGAAAAAGGCCAAGTCAACATGACGGCCCGTCCAATCGAACAGCAATGATGAACGGACCCTGCGTCGGACAAGTTGGTGAAACTTTCTTATGACACAAATGCGAAAAGAAATAAATCAGAAAAAAACTGTATTGTGACCGACGAAATGTCACGCAAAAAGTTGTGCATGCATGGGTAGAGAAAGTTGTGTGCGTGGGAAGCGTGCCGAAAATAAGAGGTAGCAACAAGAGGATACTGATGAGACCGTCATTGTGTTGTAAGCGACATATCTCATAACTGATTTCGCTGTGAAAGAAAAATTATTAAATTATTAATGTTAATACAGAGTTCTAGAAGTTTCTTAAGAAAACCTTACTTTTATTTGACTTACTAAAAACCATATAAAATTTCATACGTTGCTATATAAATTATTTTTCCTATACAAATTTAAGCCAACACCACCATAAAGCCTTGTTATTTAAAATACCGATTCCAATGAAGTGCACAGTTTCAAAGCCTTCGCTGAGCCCACAGAAAATGTTCACTTCAAATATGTTGGCTCCGAAAAGTATGCAATCTTTTACACCTGCATTCAATACTTCCCGTCCGAATTTAACTTTCATTCAATACGGCGAAATGTAATTAAGTACACTGAAAAGCTGTTAAAATAAGATGCATTGAAAAGCACAAGAGATTACGTACACTTGCATACCATCACCTATATGCTTTACATCTCTGTCTGACTCCCCTTTATTTTCCACGCGTTAATTTCGAAACTTCTGTTGGCTATTTGAACGATTGATGGCGGCAAAGGCGCACAAGCGTAGGTCGAACTGATTGGATTTACTACACGTAGTCGAAGCGGATAATCGGACAACGGTAGCGGCGAACAATCCGCTGCAGACAGAGGTCTATCAGGAGGTGCATAAGAGAAAAGTAGTGAATGAAAGGTGTGGGCGTTGCACTTGTTGGTGGGATTTACTATTTTTTCATTGTTGTAGAGTGAGAGTTACGAAAAAGTGTGAATGAAAAATAAAAAGCGCTGTGTTTGTCGTTGTTATATAAAGGATTTTTATCTTACCTTACAAATATAACTTAAAACAAAAAACTTTGTGAAAAATGTCATTTCAAGATGTTGGAAAAGACTGAGTCAGTTAAGTTGTTTAAGTTATAGAAGAATTGTCAAAAACATATGGCAATGTTGCTCTATTTTCATCAATACAACTTTAGACATTTTGAGAAAAACTCGTTTAAAGTTTGGACCTTGTACTTAAAAGCACTCTGAAACGCCTTTTCAAATTTTTCATTTGCTTGTAACTTTGAAAATATTCACCGGAACGATATGAAAATTTCTGTGTGTATTCTTAAATATATGTACATTAAGAAAATGAAATAAAAAAATCGATTTTTTGAAAATTCTAACTGTATATAACCCCTTAATTAGAGGTTCATTTTAAGCCAACTCTTAGAATAGTTGCTTCATACTTAGACCATATCTTCGAAACAAATCGTAGGATATGATATAGGTGGGTTAGGTAGACCGAAAAACAGGGTATGTTATAAAATTCTTTAGATAAATTCATTTTTATTTTCGGAAGTTGACTTCAAAAAAGTGCTCTTGCCGACTATAGTCAGTGTAATCCTTCTAGGAAGCTAGTGAGACCGAGTCTGAGGTTTTGTTGACATTGTAAATTCTTGTGTTGCCCAAGCGTTGGCTGAGTACAGGAAACATATCTAAATATTTCGGATTGGTATTTTGTTCTAAGATTTAAATTGAAACAGAATGTTGGACTCCAAAATAAATATTACTATTCGTTATTTTTTTAAATTTTAGCTGAATCGCTTATGTCGAAAGCTGAGGTTTGAATCCTTCAGTTTAAGGTCAATTAGCTAATAATAAATACATGTGTTATTGTTAAAAATATGCTGATGGACTAAATTTATGGTCTCTCCGAAAGGTTTTTAGAATCAGACGTCAGATTACGAAGCTATATATGGACCTAGGTCTTTCGTTTCAATACCTCTGGAAGCAAAGAAGGAGGAATTAGAAAATTCGTCTCTAATAAAATGGAACTATTAGAGTCATTAATGAAGCGTACTCGACTAATGAATGGTTACAAACGAAATTATCTAGTTCTACGGCTGCTAACTGAGTAGTGATTCTGTTCCATCTTGATAAATATGTTACTCTCTAGATCCAGTCAGAAAAGTATTATGATTTTATATATTAATAAAACTAGTGAGTTCGAGCTTTAAACATACTTACTCTGCTGCATAATTCTTTAAGTATACACTTACCCAACTGGTTCTTATTAAATATTCAAAGCACGCGAGCTTTAAATTTATGCTTCAAAACGTTATGCAACAATTTTAAAAACTAAAAGACAACCATAAAATATATTCCACGAAGCATTCACAACATCTGGCTACTAATGCTACGAGGCCGTCGGTTAAATTAATTCACTCAAGCAAAATCAACATTTTAACAGATTTTTAAATTACCCATCCCGCAGGTCAGTTGCTTTCTTAATTGCGTACGCAAAAGGGAGCTGCAGACACAAATTAAGCGCAAGTAGTTAAAAACAAAACACAAAATAATAAAAATGCACATAGACACATACATATATATGTATATGTATATAAATGAAAGTACAACTATACTTACAACTTTAACTGATTTTTCTGCCATTTATTCCACATGCAGATTTTCACATTGCTTTTGGTGTTCTCGCTTCCTTTACCTTTCGTACATCCTTTAGAAAAAATGCCAAACAGTTGTTGTTTCCCATTTAACCCTCCGCTCGTCTGCATCGTGTTTCAAACAAGTTGTTTTAGTCTGCTCTTTATGTTTTACGCGTCGGTGTTTGTAAGTCTACACACACACAAACACACTCTCTTACGGAGTTGGCATGAAAATACACGTTTCACGTAGCAGCCCTAAATTTTCCACCCGCCGACTGGCTTGCAAATGCTATTAGGGCAAGTTAAATTCGTTAGTAAACTTTATTTTCAACGCTCAGCGTGGATATGTGTGTCAGCGTGTTGCGGCAGCTAGTTGAGACTCCCTTTGGAGTCGGCTGCTGCTCTGTAATTCACGAATGTTGTTTGTTTACCTAGTGTGTATTTTTTTGCAGTGAAGCCCTGCAGACAAGTTCACTGTTAGTACCTGGCTGGGGTTCTTTTTATCAGCATCAATAGTTTTTTGCTCGCGAGTATCTTCTGTAGCATGAAAGTAGTCCAGGGACGTTACCTGGGTGTAGTACTGGATTTTACTTAGTACGTATTTCGAAAATCCATATATTATATCAATTTCAAAGCTGTAATATTGAACAAAGTTTTTATAGCCGTCGATATATTCAAATAATAAACTTTCTTATACTAGAAAGAACGCTTCGCATGGCCTTTACATGAAGAATACCAGTAAATGCTGCAATAAAGTTTTGTAACTCAGGAATTTTTGACCCTACGGCGGTTGCTATCTTACCTCGCAATAGTAAATCCATTTGAATCGAGTCAATTAACTTCCAACGCTTTCTTTTACATGTTTTGTTGCATTAATAAACCTTTATTTGACTAACCAAGTTACCGTGGTCAGAAAACACTTTCCCGGAACAAATTCTAGCTTACATACGTTACAACAGTCAGAACAGATTTTCCAACAAAGAATGTATCATAGTTTTTTCGATATACTGTCTTTGTTATAATCTTATACGCACTCATGTTGAGTCCAGAGCCCTAAGCAAGATAAAATAAACCTCTAGTCGTCTCGAAAAACATTGCATTGCAAGTCTTATTTTCTAATTGATGGCTTTTTAGGTATGATCTATCGTTAGACTGAATTGTTTTGAGGTTCCATTAAACAAAATTAAAATATGTATATGACGCATTTTCCTGAAAACGTGTAGAGTAAATATTGGTATACCATTTCGATCGAGGACAGTGTAAAATCTTTTAGCTTGGACCTGCGCTATCAACTGTCAGTTACAATTTGAATAATATCCTTCTTATCATTATTTGTAGAATTGTACTTAGGAAATATTCGAACGCTCTCGTTTTGAGTTTATAGATGGTGTATATATAGCTAAAGTTACTAAAGTGCAAACTTCCGACAAACTATTAACTAATTAACTAGCGCCAAAGATCGGAACGAACATTTAGTCCACTATAAGTCATAATAGGATTTATTAATATATTACAACTGCCAATAGAGACTTCTGGCTTCGACACACCGGAACCATTAATGAAATATGTTATTGTCTTTTCGCAAGGAAGTTAATTGATTAAATAACCGGTTTTTGCTCTATTAAAGTGCTGATTTAGATCGATTTTTCATGCAAATAACAATCTTATTTTGCTACATTAATCCCATAAGTTTGTTTGTGATTATTGATAAAATAGCAATCAGCTGATGAAACTTACCAACTTCTTATGAACAATAAAAGCAAAACTGTATAATAGCTGACCGTTAATTGAGTAGCTGGCTGTGCGAAAGACAAAAACTGGTTTCTCAGTTATAATGTTCAAGAATAACCAAGGTTGATATTTGTTATGAGTGAAATGGGTTAAATTTATGTGGTTTCTAATATTCTTTCAATATACTAAAATTGTAAGTAATTTTCGATGATCATTATATGATGATATTGAATGATATTGAATGCAGGAATATCACAATAAGGTTTGCCTGATTTAGAGAGATATATATATATTTGCCCTGATATAAGGTTGTTCAGATCAAAACATTGACTTCGCCGTAAGAGTATCTTAAAAGTATATTTTCTAAAAAATAATATTTGAAAGGTGTTCTAACTTAGGCCAACAAGCTCATCGAGCTTAAAAGCTTCTGCAAAACCATTTTGTAATCAGCTGTTCTAATTACAATCAGTTGGGCATTCAAATGCCATCGCTTTTCTGACATAAAATAGCGAAAACACGTTGTGCTCCAAGTACTCGTTGATAGATTTAAATCGTTTTAAGGCTGTTAAATAACTTTAGACACCTGATCCTTAGAATTTACTTCAATTTTCCTTCTTTCATTGCATTGAAATATTTCCAACTGGGTATCTTTACTAAAACCAACAGTGCATTAGTGTACATATTGTGGGTCCTCAAAAAAAAAATATTTTATATAATTAGGGTTCGTTATTTTGCTTTATAGCGGTGCTGCTTGCTGTTAGTTGGTGTAACTTTTTATTTTCCATTTTAATACACATACATATATTACACAACTCATTGTTTTTCGTTCTGTTTAAAATATCGTTTGCTCCTCTTAAATTATGCCTCATTTCGTATTTGCCTTATTTGAGTTGCCCATTTCAACTACTTTTGATCATTTTGATTGCAAATTAAATTGGCATCAGTTGTCTTGCGGCCCACATAAGTTGATAACTGTAATTTCTTGCGTATCCAAAAGCAATTTGCTGTGCACATAAATTTTCCTAACTAATAGAAGTTTGACTGAAGGAAAAAATAGGAAATAGCTAAAAACAAAAAGAACGACACAAACGAAAAGGGTAAATTTCTTATCGACTAAAATTTATTTAGTCAAACTGAATGTTAAGCATCTACACTTTACCTTACAGCTTTTAGCTGGCAGCAATAACAGCAAAAAAGAAGCAGCGGCTGTCTTCAAGCAAAGCTTTTACGAGCACATTAAACTCATATACAACCTTTTGTCTCCAGCTGCGTTCAGCTGTAGGCCAATGTCACTCATTTGACTTTCAGCAATGAAAGGCAAAAACAAAAGCACGCAGGGCGGCCGAGCAGCGGTGCGGTGTAAAAAGCAAAAGGATTACTCAAGCAGAAAATGAAATATCCTTTTTGCGTTATTTGTTAGGCTTATGGGCCGCTTATACTGCTCTACTATGCTATATGTCCGTCTGTCTAAATGAAACTAAAGAATTCACTTTCAAAAGAATTCTGTCGAAGCGTGTGTGGGCTTGGGTGTGAGCTAACTGAAAGGGTAGCAGGCGATTGCCGCTTACTTGTGCATTGAGCAACTCAAGTGGCTTAGTCGGATTACTCTTCTATTTATGCGCTTATATTCGTATGTGTGTATATGTGTGTATATGTGAGTACCCATGTGTGTGTGTGTGTGATTTTGTGCCTTTGGAATTCAATTCATAAAGAAAATATCTAAGTAACTAAGTAAAATATTATTCATATACATACTTACAATGAGTCCACAAGTGCTGCACTTGAAGCGGTCTTAAGCGCATTGCCATTGCCTAGGCGCAGTCGTATG